>NC_135723.1:20525258-20687840 GCF_964656455.1 Halichoerus grypus | reverse complement strand
AGCAGGTAAGCAGAAGACTCAGGACTTACACCCATGTCTCCTGATCTCAAATTTGAGGCTCATTCCACTATACCATCGCTGCCTCTTTAGTATTCATAACTGGATCTCTGGAGCATTTCACAATTTACAATGTGTTTTTATATCCCCTAACTCTTGTGCTCCTTCCAAAAGCCCCATTGTTGCTGTTATCCCCATTTTATATACAAGAAAATGGATGCTACAGACATTAGGTGACTTGTCATCCATTTTGTGAAAGCTGGTGCCAAGATTCACTCCTCCATCTTCTGGTTCTCAGAGGAATTCATGTTAGAATAGGGTGGGGAAGCCAAAATCTAAATGGAGCTCAATCTCCTAGGATATCAGATCTGACACTTCAAAGCCATTTTTATAACAGGTTCTAAGAGAAGGAACCAGAAGATGACACTTCAGCTTTGTTTGTTTTGTTTTTTGTGAATGGCTGGGGGAAATTGTTGGTCCCCAAATCCGATAAATCTAAATAAAGGATGGCTTTAAAGGAAAGGACTCCAGCTAGCTACAAGGAAGAGTCCCCTCCACATCCTCCTCAGCACCACAGGAAAGATTATGACCTTAGTAGATTCCTCGGGAGTTGATGAAACACATCTGAAATTAGGATTTGATGATTTTCTTCACAGTTTAAAGATCAGCATGGACTGCACAGCGCTGTTGAGCTCCGTATTCGGCCAGAGACCTTGCTGTAGCATCTTCCTGTACTTCAAAGAGATACCTAGATGACTTTCCAATTTTAATACAACTTGGAAACTATTTCTATTGTCAAGGGACAGGATTAGCATGAAGGACTCATCCTTGCTTCTTGTCATCCCTTTGAGAAGTAGTTACGGGGTTTTTTTTCACCTAACTTTTGCAAAGAAAGACATTTCCCGAGAGAAATTACAAAGGCATTTTCTGCACCATCTTTAATACTGAGCTGCTGTCATGTACCAGCTGCAGTGCAGGGCATGCAAAGGACCAAATCCTTCTAGGTTTTTGCAAGCTGCTCCATTATTTCTTCCATGGTGACCTTGTGGCAGCAGGGCAGAGCCCCGTGACAGAAAGCTCAATTGTTGTAATTCTCCCTCAGCCGAGCTTTCAGCAGGCATTTCCACTCCTACTGTTTATGTGCAATGCAGATGTTTGATTATTTTGTGGCACAGTAATGGAAGTCCAGGCTCCAATCTCTTGTGCAGAAATCCTGCCCTTTCTCTGGAAAAGTTCTGGCAGCCCCTTCATGGTCAATATCAGGCTCAATCCAAGCCATTTCACTTCTGACCACTATTCAAGAACGGTCTTTGTTTTGTTGTTTTTTTTAAGATTTTATTTTATTTATTTGACACAGAGAGACACAGTGAGAGAGGGAACACAAGCAGGAGGAGTGGGAGGAGAAGCAGGCTTCCCGCTGAGCAGGGAGCCTGATGTGGGGCTCGATCCCAGGACCCTGGGATCATGACCCAAGCTGAAGGCAGACACCTAACGACTGAGCCACCCAGGCGCCCCTCAAGAATGGTTTTAAAACTCCAGCGTGTTCTTCCCTATTTTGTAGTCAGCTGTCATAGTTCTCTAAACCCTGCTTTATGGCTTGCATCCGTATCTTTTCTGCTATCTCATCATTGTGTAACAGAATTCTTTGTTCCTGAATTGGCACAGAAATCCCTAATGATTATCTGAAATGACCCTAAAATAATTTCTGTCAATGATAAAGCTGAGCTCTGTTGTTATCCTGGCTTTCTAGAGAACAAAAGAAATTCAGGAGATGTGGGAGACGATCTGAAGCCTGAGGAGTGGGATCATCCCAAGCTAGCCTATACTTTCTTGGGAGCCTGAATGCTACAGGACCCAAGCTTTGCCAGAGGCCAATATGAGGAGCACCCTCTTTGCAAAGCCCTGAGTTTAGAAAGTTCAACCGTGAGGGGCATGAACCAATAACAAGAAGAGGATCTTTCACTTGGGTCACTTGTGATCTTTGCTGATTGTCTCCACCTTGCTCATTTTATGATGATTCTGATTTTAAAAACTGAAATACTAAATAGGTTAAGTTTCACCTAGAAAACTATAGTTGGCCTTCTCTTTAGGATTCCATCTTACTGTCAAGTCCATGAAAGGTTTGGGGAAAAGGAAATGGAGTCTTTCCTCATCTATGAGACAACCCCTGAAAAGAACCTCTGGGGTTCCTCAGCACATAGTTTGAAAACCACTGCCATACTTCTAGCCTTGTGCATGATCCTCTAATTCTGGGCCTCTCAAATGAGTGGCAGAAGTGTGACATCAGAGGATAAGAAAGAGCGCAAACATTCCTTCTTTCATTCTTCAATCTCCCACTCCCATTTTTTTTCTCCTAATTTCCTTCTTAATTTTTCTCCTCTATCACCCTACCAATCTATGGCAAAGTTCAAACCATACCAGATGTCCCTGAAAAATCATACTCAAAGCACATAGAATAATGTTTTGGGAAGGAAAACCCACTCTAGGGGTTTTTAGTCAATATCTCTGATAGACACCAAATCCAAACTAGCTTAATCTTGGTTTGTATACTATGCTTGTACTTTTAATTTTCATTATTATTTGCATTTAGCAGAGCTTATAATCATGGGAAGCATTATAATTGCTCCTCTTTATCTTAAGAAACTTAGATTTTCTTTTTTAAAAGTTAAAAACAAAAATAACGGAATGTCTCCAAATGTGAATGATGAAGTTATAATCCAAACAAATAAAAAAGGTTAAAGATCAAATGGAATAAGCTGGTGCTTTCTGAAGATGATATTTGTCAAGGTAACCACCATGCATAGGCCCTGCAGTCTTGTAGTTTAGTGTCCTCATTATGAAGGAGACTCGTAGTGATCTGATGGAAACTGTGAAGCCTAGAGCAGCTGGGGGTTAGATGCAGCTGAGACAGGTCTTTTGGCCCTGCAGTTAGGGAATGAGCTCTGGAAGATCGGGTGTGAATGCTGGAGGAGCTGTAAACCCAGAGCTGCCTCTGACAGATGGCTTCCATCCTGGAGAGGATCTAGAGAGAAGGTCTGAAAATGAAGGTAATACCCAGAGGGACAAGATTAACAGAATTACCCCATTTCTGATCCTATGAGGCATGTGGAAACTGATCTTATTCTCTCCAGCTGGTATATATGCGTCTCTGGGTAAAGTTTGCACTTAGGCACCTGCAAAATGGGTTTTGGAACCATGTATACATTTCTTTTCTAAGTTGTCCTCAGTTTACTTTCTTATGCTACTTTGCATTTCTTTTGTTTGTTTTTTTTTTTTAAGATTTATTTATTTATATGGGGGAGAGAGAGTGTGTGAGCAGGGGGGAGAGACAGAGGGAGAGGGAGAGAGAGAATCTCCAGCAGACTCCCGACTGAGTGCAGAGCCTGGTACGGGGCCTGATCCCACAACCCTGAGATCATAACCTGAACTGAAATCAAGAGTCAGATAGTTAACCAACTGAGCCACCCAGGTGCCCTGCTACCTTGCATTTCTAAGCACCTTTCATTGAGCCTCTCAAAGTACAAACCTTAATTAAACCAACCTTGCAACTTCCACATGAGTCAGGGAGTGATTTTGTTGAAAAACATCATGGAAGTCAAATGAATTGGCCCAAGTATATTACAGGTATAGTAAAAGTATATTACAAATCCACAGGTTGGCTTGAGAATAAAAACCCAGGGTTCAGTCGCTTCTGACTCCCTCTCCTGACAATCACACCTCCAGATTTGGGGATTTTCCCCACTTGTAAGATAATTTTTATTGGGGCACCTGGGTGGCTCAGTTGGTTAAATGACTGCCTTCAGCTCAGGTCTTGATCCCAGAGTCCTGGGATCGAGTCCCACATCCGGCTCCTGGCTCATCAGGGAGCCTGCTTCTCCCTCTGACCCTCTCCCCTGTCATGCTGTTTCTCTCTCTCTCAAAAAAATAAAATCTTTAAAAAAAAAGATAATTTTTATTTATATTATCTACATATGACAAAACTTTTTTTTAAAGATTATTTATTTTAGAGAGAGAGAGAGAGCATGTGTGCGCATGATTAGGGGGAGGAGCAGAGGGAGAGGGAGAAGCCGACTCTATGCTGATCGCGGAGCCCAGCGCTGGCTCGATCCTACGATCCTGAGATCATGACCTGAGCTGAAATCAAGAGTCGGAAGCCCAGCTGACAACTGACTGATCCACCCAGGTGCCCCCATACAACATAACTTTTAAGGAAATGGTAGAGCAAAGCAGAGAGAGAGGATATGTGGTTTTATCTTTGCCTAAAAGCAAATACTCCCAGATTCTGTTTTCTATCCTTTCATCCCCACCACATGGCATTCCCAGTTTTGTAATCCCTAAATCTCTGAGATAATGACTCTTTCAGCAAAGAAAAAGAAGCTATTGACTTCTTCGCATCAGCCTTCAAGGAAAGTACTTATGAAAGACTGAAGCAGACATCCAAACACTCTTGTGACTTTTCTTAGAAAAAAAAGGGAGGGGGGGCAGGGGAATATTGCCTCTTCCTTCTTCTTACTGGAAATATCTCAGGTCTCTAGTTTTGATCTTCATGTTCTTTCTTTTTCTTTATCTTTTTTTAAGTACAGTGACCTGGTGAGTTGGCAGACGGAACCTGAGAATTTGCTGAGAACACTTTTCTTGGCTTAGTGAGAAAAAGTTGACACCGAGGGCAACATCACTGGCCTTTTGTGAACTGGCTTCAT
Organism: Halichoerus grypus; assembly: GCF_964656455.1. Lineage (NCBI taxonomy): Eukaryota > Metazoa > Chordata > Mammalia > Carnivora > Phocidae > Halichoerus > Halichoerus grypus. The sequence continues at coordinate 20,683,143 of NC_135723.1, read as the reverse complement.
GCTCCTATCTCTGGGGACTGAAGACCCCTCTCAGTGCTGCCATTTTTATTAGCGAAGTCAGCGGAGCTGGGTGTGAGCCTGCTCCTTTGCCCACAGAGGTAGAGGTCTGAAATGGCAGTGCAGGGAACTAAGGGCTCTTAGCGTCCCATGGTCATCTTTAGATGCTCCCCTTCCCAGCAACAGAGTCTCCACTAATTAGCCAACTGGTTGCATTATTTCTATGACTGACCCTTTTCAGACAAAGAGACATAGGCCCAGTGAGCAAAGCTCCTGGCATGAAAAAGATGAGTATGACTTTTATTTCCAGGAACAGAACGCTACTCCCAGCATTCCCCCTTTCAGAAGAGGGTTTGTTGTCACCTTCTATCAAACGGAAACAGCCCTCTCCAATTAGCTTATCCTGTTGCTCTCTTTAGTTGCTCTGCAATCCTTCAGACAAATGTTAAAACACTCAGGTACTTCCACACCACACCTGCGTGCACACACAGCCATTGGATTGCATGAGTAAAATAAAAAGGGGTGCTCAGACTAAACTTCACTGAACACCAGCTTTGTCTTCCTGGAAGGTTCCATCAGATTAAATACAGATGCTATTCACTAGTTAATAGAGAAACTAGATTGCCCTCAGACTTTAGAGAAACAAATATAGGTATGGATATCATTTCAAACATCCCAGGAGTTTCTCAAGAAATGCTTCCTTTTTCCATTCAACCAGTGACTACTAAAGGGGACAAGTTGCCTTCTGGCTTTATGTCGTGTATAAAAGCCAAGCTGAAGAATATCCAATTGTTCAAGTATGGAAAGAAAAGTCTTTGAGCAGCTTTTCTTACTGTCATTAAGGAGGGAATAGAAAGCAGAGAAATGTTTTTTGTTGTTTTGGTTTTCTTTTTTTTTTTTCCGCAGAGAGAGAGAGCACATGCATGTGTGCAGGGGTGGGGGGAGCATGCAAAGGGAGGGAGAGAGAATTTTAAGCAGACTCCATGCTGAGTGTGTAGCCAGACATGGGGCTCGAGATCATAACCTGAGCCAGAATCAAGAGTGGGATGCTTAACCTACTGAGCCACCCAGGCACCCCCAGAGAGATGTGTTTTAACAAAATATTAATGTTTATTTCCCTTTGCGTTTCTAAGTATAAAGCATTCTCCATAAAACATCCTAAAGCCCAGATCCTCAAGATTAGGATTGTTACAGAAGGTATACAAATATTAGATTGAGCCACAGGAAATGGCTGGTAGTCAACCTTTTGACCTAAAATATGGCAGTTTCCTAAAGTTCAACCTAACAGGGAAAAAAATTAACAACTTTGATATACAAAATAAATTTTGCACTCAGAAGATAGCTTCAAAACAACAAGCAGACTCTACACTGCTCACAATCTCAACAGAGAAAGGATTTTCGAAATTTGTTTGTTTGACTTTATCAAAGGTTAAGTAATAGGGTTTCCTTCCATCTACTTTTAAGGCCTAGCCAGAAAGCTGGACTCATCTTAGTATGAAAGATTCTAGAACCTCAGTATGCTGTAAGAGATATGGGGGTAAATGAGTCAACAAAGTTAAGTCAACAAGGTTAAGTTTCCTCAGGAGACTTAAAGGAAAGAAGTAGATCACTCTCTAAAATGCTGTGACAGGGATGAATTAGATCTCCAAACAGAAGAGAAAAATCGCAAATAAGGAGCTAAAAATTCTGAAAGTCTAAGAGGCTGAAGCTCACTTTGAGTTGGGGTCCAGCAAGCAAAGAAGTGGAACCACAAACAGACACACATTCTATGAAACATAACCAAGTTACGTGACTACTTGTGGTCTCAAAGTAGAGGAGATGGAAGATGGGGTAAGTAGACCAGTAAGGCTTCCCTTTATGCGGGAGAGCCTTTCTCTGAGGATATTTCAGTAATTTTGCACGTACACATAAATGCTGGACTCGATAATACTGACTTAGTGAACTTCATAACAGTCTTGGGAGAGTGGAAGGACACAGACCATAATGGCACGGGTGTAATCCAGCCACGTGGGACATCTTTGGGAATGGCAGATCCTCCTTCCCACCCCATTGCAGACATCATTCATGGATCCTGGCCAGACGTTTCTACCTGAGCCAGAAGGAGGTCTCAGAGTCCTTCTCAACATAGGTTCCAACAGCCACTACCAACTAATCCAGAGGAAAGCCAGAATTGAAGCTTCTTTTCCCTTTCCATGTCCCCCTTCTGTGTCTTTGTTAACACCGCCCAGATGGTCTCTCCTCACCCTTACAACGTGCTTCACCTAGCCCCCACCTTCTTCCACTAGAATGTGGATTCCTGAAGTGCAGGGATCTTCTTTCTGTTTATGAATGCCAAAGGCCCTTGGACAGTGCTTGGCACAGGGATGAAGCCCCACAAGTATTGATGGAATGAATGACTCTTTGCTCAGTCAGACTCATGTCAGGGGCAACTCACACATCACCTCCGTAATGAACCCTTCTCCATCCTTCCAGCCTGAAGCCACCCCTTTCTCCTCTTTCTTCACCGATCCACACAGGATGAGTAACTTCTTGACCAAACGTACCACACCTGGCCTATAGACCCCCAATCAACGACTGTTGACTTGAATTATAATAAGAACAGAGACCTGACCAAATAATTACAATAATGGCACTTCTCAGGTATATGGTACTAATACATTTTCAGATATGTGTTTCCTTTCATTTCATTTCACCCTGTGAGTTGATGAGGATGGGAACTGTCTCCATGTTATAGGTGTGGGAACACAACACAGAGGTGTTTTTTTTATGTTTTGTTCATATCAGAGGTAGCACCTATCTGCTCTGTTGTTTCACAAGGCTGCTGCTGCCATGTTTTTAGACCATTTGCTTCAGTTGAGACTATATCCATAGTCTCTACAGTTTGACAGATATCTACTAGTTATATAGTTGTAGTTAGGATGCATCTTGAGTATTTCTCTAGATTTTTTTTTAAAAAACTAGTTGTTTAGCCTAATGAATATTGGTATTTTGGCTCCATTTTTGTAGTTACTAATTCATACTGCTCATAACCCTGAGTGATTTGCTTATTCTACTCCTTTTCCTTATTCTCTGAAGAAAATAAGAGACTTTGAATTTTTTTTCTCCCAGGCCCAGAATTTACCCTTAGTTTTATTTATTTATTTTAATTTTTTTTCTATTTGGATAAAATTGACACATAACATTATATTAGTTTCCAATGTACAATGTCATGATTTAATATTTATATATATTGCAAAATGGTCACCACACTGAGTCTAATTAATATCCATCACCATACATAATTACAAAAATTATCTTATGATGACAACTTTTAAGAGCTATTCTACTTCCAAATATGCCATATGGTATTATTAACTAAAGTCACCATGCTGTACATTACATCTCATGACTTACTTATTTTATAACTGGAATTTTGTACTTTTTGGCCCCCTTCACCTATTTATTACCCCCACCCCCTACCCCCACCTCTGGCAACTATCAATCTGTTTTCTGTTTCTATGAGCTTGTGTTTTTGTTTTGTTTTGTTTTGTTTTAGATTCCATATAGAAGTGAGATCATACAGTATGTGTCTTTCTCTGAGTTATTTCATTTAGCATAATGCTTTCAAGGTCCATTCATGTTGTCGTGAATGGCAAGATTTCATTCTTTTTACAGCTAAATAATATTCCCTTGTATACATAGACCACATCTTCTTTAGCCATTTATCCATCAGTAGATACTTACGTTGTTTCCATGTCTTAGCTATTGAGTAATGCTGCAGTGACATGGGAGTGCATATATCTTTTTAAATTAGTGTTTTCATTTTCTTTGGATAAACACCCAGAAATGGAATTACTGGATGATATGGTATTTCTATTTTTAATTTTTTTTAGCAATTTCTATACTATTTTCCATAATGGTTGCACCAATTTATGTTCCCACCAACAGTGCACAAGGGTTCCTTTTTCTCCACATCCTTGCTGACATTTGTTATTTCTTGCCTTTTTGATAAGAGTCATTCTAACAGGTGTAAGGTGGTATTTCATTGACGTTTGGTTTTGCATTTCCCTGATGACTAGTGATGCTGAGCATGGTTTCGTGTGTCTGTTGGCCATCTGTATGTCTTTAGAAACTTGTCTATGCATATCCCCTGTCCATTTTTTTATCAGATTTGGGCTTTTTGCTATTGAGTTATATGAGTTCTTTATATATTTTGGATATTAGGCCCACATCTGGTATATGATTTGTAAATATTTTCTCCCATTCAATAGGTTGCCAGTTCATTTTGTTGATGGTTTCCTTTGCAATGTAGAAGTTTTTTAGTTTAATATTGTCTCACTTTATTTTTACTTTTGTTGCCTGTGCTTTTGGTTTCAAATCCAAAAACCATCACCAAGATTGATATCAAGAAGCTTACCACCTATGTTTTCTTCTAAGAATTTTATGGTTTCAGGTCTTACATTCAAGTCTTTAGTGAGTTAATTTTTGTGTATGGAATCCTGTTTTCCCAGCGCCATTTATCAAAGAGACTGTCCTTTCCCCATTTTATAATCTTAGCTAATTTGTCATAAATTAATTGACCATATTTGCTTGGGTTTATTTCTATTTTTTTCATTGATCTTTGTGTCTGTTTTTATGCCAATACTATACTTCTTTGATTATTGTAGCTTTGTAATATTATTTGAAGTCAGGGAGCGTGATGCTTCCAGCTTTGTTCTTCTTTCTCAAGATTGCTTTGGCTATCAGGGTCTTTTGTGATTCCATAAAAATTTTAGAACAAACAAAAAAAAATTTGTTCTATTTCTGTGGAAAATGCCATTGGAATTTTGATAGGAATTGCATTGAATCTGTAGATTGCTTTGGATAGTATGGGCATTTTAACAATATTCTTCCAATCCATGAGCATGGAATATCTTTCCATTTATTTACATCTTCTTCAGTTTCTTTTATTAATGTCTTATAGTTTTCAGTGTACAAGTTTTTTACTTCCTTGGTTAAATTTATTCCTTGGTATTTTGTTCCTTTTGATGCACATGCAAATGGGATTGTTTTCTTTTTTTTTTTTAAGATTTTATTTATTTGACAGAGAGAGACACAGAGAGGGAACACAAGCCCGGAGAGTGGGAGGGGGAGAAGCAGGCTCCCTGCTCTGGGGAGCCCAATGCAGGGCTCGATCCCAGGACCCTGGGATCATGACCTGAGCCGAAGGCAGACGCTTAATGACTGAGCCACCCAGGCACCCCAAATGGGATTGTTTTCTTAATTTCTCTTTGTGATAGTTCATTATTAATGTATAGAAGTGCAGCAGATTTTTGCATATTGATTTTGTATCCTGCAACTTTACCAAATTCATTTATTACTTCTAACAGTTTTTTGGTGCAGTCTTTAGGATTTTTCTATAGGTAGTATCATGTCATTTGAAAATAGTGACAGTTTTACTACTTCCTTTCCAATTTATATGCCTTTTATTTCTTTTTTCTTGCCCAGTTGCTCTGGCTAGGACTTCCAATACTATGTTGAATAAAAGTGATGAGAGTAGACATGATTGTCTTGTTCCTGATCTTAGAGGAAAAGCTTTCAGCTTTTCACTATTGAGTATGATGTTAGCTGCAGGCTTGTCATATATAGCCTCCATTATGTTGAGATACCTTACCTTTGTACTTTCTTTGTTAAGAGTTTTTATCATAGGGCACCTGGGTGGCTCGGCTGTTAAGTGTCTGCCTTTGGCTCAGGTCATGATCCCAGGGTTCTGGGATCAAGGCCCGCATCGGGCTCTCTGCTCAGCGGGAAGCCTGCTTCTCCCTCTCCCACTCCCCCTGCTTGTGTTCCCTCTCTCGCAATCTCTCTCTCTGTCAAATAAATAAATAAAATCTTAAAAAAAAATCTTTAAAAAAAAAAAGTTTTTATCATAAATGGATGCTGAATTTTGTCAAATGCTTTTTCTGCATCTACTGAGATGACCGTGTGATCTTGTCCTTCATTTTGTTAATGTGTGTATCACACTGATTTGTGGATGTTGAAGCATCCTTGCATCCCTGGAATGAATCCAACTTGATCATGGTATATGATCCTGTTAATGCATTATTGAATTTGGTTTGCTAATATTTTGTTGAGTTTTATATCTATGTTCGTCATAGATATTGGCCTATAATTTTTTTTGTGGCATCCTTGCGTGACTTTGGTATCAGAGTGATGCTGACCTCGTAAAGTAAGTTTGGAAGCTGCTCCTTCCTCTTCTGTTTTTTTTGGAAGAGTTTGAGAAGGATTGGTATTCATTCTTTGAAAATTTGGTAGAATTCACCAGGGAAGCCATCTGGCCCTGGACTTGTGTTTGTTTCAGAGTTTGGGAGTTTCTTTAGTTTTATTTTTGATTTTTATTAGTTTCTGTTTTGCTGGGTTTTTTGTTTGTTTTTTTTTAAAGATTTTATTTATTTGACAGAGACACAGCGAGAGAGGGAACACAAGCAGGGGGAGCGGGAGAGGGAGAAGCAGGCTTCCCGCGGAGCAGGGAGCCCGATGCGGGGCTCGATCCCAGGACCCTGGGACCATGACCCGAGCCGAAGGCAGACACTTAACAACTGAGCCACCCAGGATCCCCTGTTTTGTTGTTTTAATACCACAAAATGACAAATTCCCTGTTGACCAATCATTTAAGGCTAATGATAGCTACTTATATTCATGATACGTCCATGTCTATTATTTTTTTTATTCTCTCACCCTAGAAGGATCGAATGACTTTTTTACTATCATTTGACAGATGAGAAAAACGAGGCATAAAGAAGGGAACTGACTTGCTAACAATCATTCAATTAGTTAATGACACAGAGACTATTAGAACTCAATTCTTTTGACCCCCACATTCTGCACTCTTTCTGCTTAAACGTAATGGCCTTTGTGTGAGCTGTCTCGCAGCCCTGCAGTCCCAGGGCATGCTGACAGGAGAGCTCAGACAATGGCTCAGATTGCCTCCTTGCAACAACCCTACAAGGGCACTGGAACCCACACAGCAGTGCCCTTTCCCATTCTAAGGCCACCTTAGCTCACTCTTGATAGGAAAGGGCAGGCTGTGCTAACTGGCACCGCTGCCCAGCAAAGCAAACGGAAACATCACGCAGAGATGAAGTAAAAAGCAGAAACCTCATTCCCTTGCTGCCTTGAAGTAGAAAATAAAGCATCCTTGGAGGTCCTCCTTCTGAGAGTGGGTTCACCTTCAGAATATAAATGGCAGCCTCCTTCCCGTGACGCTTCCTGCTCTCGAGGCAGGCAAACCACACATTCAGTGGGTAAGACACATGACTTGGGCTTCAATCCTGCAATCAGATATAATTTTTAATTCAAGTTCCATGCAATTTGGTTAATATTAACTTTATTGGGTAATTACCTTATTTGGAGGGCTCTTAACAGCACTGTCGACAAGAATGTCAGCTTGCTACAAGACATGGGCCTGCTGACAGCAACACAAAAAGAAGCTGAGGCAGGTTTTTTCTTTTAACCTATTTATTAAAATTTTATGAGTAAGTCGTTTTCTCCCTTGTGGGCTTTCCCTTCTACTTTGTATGGGATCACAGCTGCTTGAATGTAAATGTAGCCGCCCAGTCTCCCTCTCATCCAGAGCAGTTGCCTCGGAGCCAGAGAGGCCCCCCCGGAGGTCTTTCACCACCCCCCTGCCCCCAGGAACTGATGGGACCGTGAGGGGCTGCTGGCTTTTTGTCACCCATCATCTTGGTGAGCTAACCACAGACAGGCAGGATGCTGCTGTGGGGGAGCCAGGGTGGGCTCTGCCCTGTGCTGGAGGGAGGACTTTCTATGCCTGGTTCTCATCAGCCTGATTGTCCATATTCATGACGGGGAAGTAACAGCCCCATCAGCGCTGCCTAAAAGGCCATCACGATTGGCACCAGCAGAACAAAAGTGCCCTCTAGTTAGATAAGTTTAAGAAATACTATGCGTACTTGATGGCTTTCCTGGAGAATCACAGCCACAGTAGCATTCAGAAGACTCTGAAAACTGTCCCTTGGTGCTCTGGGTTGAATTGTGTTCCACCCCTCCCTCCCGCCAAACTCACAAGTTGAAGTCCTAACCCTCAGTACCCCACAAGGTAAACTTATCTGGGTATAGACTCATTGCTGATATAATTAGTTAAGATGAGGTCACATGGGAGTAGGGCAGACCTCTAATCTCATCCTTATGAAAAGGGAAAATTTGAACGCAAATAGCCACACAGAGAGAACACCATGCAACTGTGACAGCAGAGAGCAGAATGCTGCTTCTCCAAGCCAAGGGATGTCCAAGATGGCCAGCAAGTCACCAGAAGCTAGCCCATGGCATAGAACAGACTCTCCCTCACAGCCCCAGAAGGAACTAACCCTGCCTACACCTTGATTCAGACGTCTGGCTTCCAGAACTATGAGATGATACATTTCTGTTATTTTATTTTTTTAATTTAATTTTATTATATTATGTTAACCACCATACATTACATCGTTAGTTTTTGATGTAGTGTTCCATGATTCATTGTTTGCGTATAACACCCAGTGCTCCATGCAGAACGTGCCCTCTTTAATACCCACCACCAGGCTAACCCATCCCCCCACCCCCCTCCCCTCTAGAACCCTCAGTTTGTTTCTCAGAGTCCATAGTCTCTCATGGTTCGTCTCCCCCTGCGATTTCCTTCCCTTCATTTTCCCCTTCCTACTATCTTCTTTTTTTTTTTTTAACATATAATGATTATTTGTTTCAGAGGTACAGATCTGAGATTCAACAGTCTTGCACAGTTCACAGCGCTCACCAGAGCACATACCCTCCCCAGTGTCTATCACCCAGCCACCCATCCCTCCCACTTCCTCCACTCCAGCAACCCTCAGTTTGTTTCCTGAAATTAAGAATTCCTCATATCAGTGAGGTCATATGATACATGTTTTTCTCTGATTGACTTATTTTGCTCAGCATAATACCCTCCAGTTCCATCCACGTCATTTCTGTTATTTTAAACCATGTAGACTGTAGTACTTTGTTACAGCAAACTAATATAGAAGGTAAGAAAACGTGCCTGCAATCACACAGTGGGTTAATGGAAAAGCCACGAAGGGAAATCAGCCTACGGGGCCCTCCTTCACAAAAATTAAAATGATATTGGGAGTAAGAGCTAAATTTATTGAGCACTTGCTATGTGTCAGGCATGGTTCTAAAATGTTACATGCATTACTGAACTCTAACAATGAGTTAGATGCTGCTGTTAACCCCATTGTACAGATGAAGAAACTAAAGCAAGGATTTTTAGATGACTTGTGCAATGTTTCTCAGCTAATCAGTGTTGGAGCCAGGATTTGGTCCCAGGCTGCCAGTCTCCAGAACCCGATTCTAACCACTTTCCTATACCCTCCTGTACCTTCAGATAATGTAGCGAGAAAGGGTCTTTGCAACCTGCAGTCAAGCAAAGCCTTTAGCTTTTCCAGGGCTTAAACCCCAGTAAAGCCTCTAAATGAATGCTTGTCACTATGTCCCAGTGTTATTCCAGAACTTGAGCTTTATAGAAAAAGAGTGCTTTGATTACTTATATTCTGAGCATCAAGATATGGTCCATTTTATTCAAGTGATTTTGTATACTCAGTTCTATCTCATCGTGTTCCTTTTATGGAGTTTTGCTCTGAGGATCTCTGTTTGCAGTACAAGGAGCGTGCTGGATCAAAGGCCTCGGTCAGGAGGGAAAATATAGGACTCTTAGCATCTTTCTGCATTAGAGCAGAGCCACACTGTAAAATTTCCACTTGCCCTGCCTCTTCAAGGCAAGGCAAATGCCTGAGCCATCAGCACCAGTCTTACAGTTAGAACAAATCGCTGGCTTTCCTAGGGCGGGTTTGATTTCAAGGGTCATCGTCAATGCACATGTCAAAGGTGGAAGCACACCAAGGCTCAAAAGTAGGATAACCATAATATGCTGCATTTCAGGCAGTTAAATACAGCTACTAATTTTTCATAGGTTACTAACCAAATAATATTTCCATAGAACCCTCAGCTCTCTTAATATTACACATCTGCACCAAAATACCAATATTTTTATGTAAAAAAAAAATTTTTTTTTTTTCATTTTCCTGCCAGGTACATTAGTATCAGGGGCCAGGTAGAGAAAAGTTACAGAGATTAAAGAAATAGTTTGCAAGAATTTCAAATACCCTCTCCTGCCAGACTGAAGAATATGATTTAAAACCTCAAAGGTTTTTCGCTTGCCCTGAAGCAAGCACCCAATGTAATAATTTAACCAGAACCTTTTATTATATTAGTCATTAACTTTAAAAATGCACATCTTCTGAATATAGCCAACAACTAACAATCTTTCTTCTTGGCTAAAAGGCTTATTCTTCAGGGTGTCTTCTAGATTCTCTGAGGTTTCTCTTCCATATTTTCTTCTTAGCTTATCAGACCATAAAAAATGCATGCTCACATTTTTCTCCTAAAATGCCTCCTATTTCTATCAGAATCTTGGAATGCATTGTTTGGAAGAAGAGAAGGAGAATGTCATTTCAAAAATAGCCTCTGTCCATATTTCCTAGTTCGGGTTTAAAGTATAAACTAGTTGGTACCAGACCAAAGCCAAAGAGGGATCTAGATCCAGTGGATATAAATCTAAATGTATTCCTCATAACATCAAAGCTTCATGGCTGTGAACATCATAGACACGAAGGACTAGGAAGTAAATCACCTCTGTGAGTCCGAAGTCATCCAGGCTACAGCTGAAATTATATGCCCACACTGGTAAGAAATTATTTGGAAAGATGACACGTTGCCATAATTATGCCAAACAGAGTGAATTTTTTTAAGCCATGCCTCAAATCCATGCTCCCAAGGTACCTATGAGTCTCCCCACTCCTGCTGCCAATACGATCCACCTCCTCAGGCCTTCCTCCCAAGCTCTAGCAAAGATATCCTGTGTCTGAAACACCCTGAAGTCTTAGTCCAGGCACGAGAGCCCCCTGACAACTCCCTCTTTTACTCAGGTCGGTGTAAACCCGTGGTTCCCACCTAACCCTGTGCTTCGGAATCACCTTCTAAGCACCCCCTCTGCTGGGCCCCACCCCCAGGGTTTCTGATACCTGGGGTGGGGGAGGAGGTGCCAAGCGTGAGAATTTCTAACAAGCTCCCAGGTTATAGGAATCTGCCAGTCCCAGGACCACACTTGGAGAACCCCTACTCTTAGATCAACAATAAAGTGCCACTGTAATGTCCCAGATATTTATACTGACATATAGATTTTCTTTTCATTACGAATTTCCCTTGTGTTCAGTCTCCTACTTTATGGCACATGGAACTGTGGGGGTCACGTTGGTTGGCTGCGGTGCTAGATGGGAGGGTAATTAATCTCATGTTGTATAAAACCAAGACAGGCTTTTACAACAAGGGGAACAAACACAGCTCCTTAAGGCTGGATACCCCTCATCCTTGATTCAACAGTGAAAAGCCCCATTGAGAAAACAGTGCCCGATTTCGTGAGCTCTGACCGTCTCACTGGGAAGAACCATTATGTTCCAGCATCTTTTAGAGGGCACAGCTTTGTCTGGTTCTGAGCGTCATGACCTGTAGGAAGGTCAGGTTGTCTGGGCCACAGGAAGAAGTCGCAGGGAGTTCAACGATAGCCCCGTGGATTATGGCATGGCCTAAAGAGAAAGGAGCTGCCCCTCGTCTTCATTTTCTGCCTTGAAAGGACCCTGTTCCATGTGTCATTTTTAATGGATCCTTGTACATTCTTTGATGTGTTTGGAGATGAGCCCTCGGGCTCGAGCACTTGGTCTTTTCCTTCCTGGTGCTCCTGGAAAACAGGGATCAAGAGGTAGGCAGGGAAGAGTACCCAAAGAAGTCCAGAACTCCATTGGCAGATGCCCCCATCTGCCCTGATTCTGTCCCTGCAGGCCCAGAGACTGTTGGGAATGAGGAGTCACAAGGCTTTTCCTGAGGATACCCTCCCGTTGTTATGTCTGCAGTTTCTCACTTCCTTTTGCAGCTGATTATCCCCTTGGCCTCATCCAAATTCCCAAAGGCAACCTTCCCAGAAATCCCCAGTACCTCATCACCAGCACTTCAGAGAAAACCGCTTGTCTTAATGAATTACACCACAGAAAACTGGGGAGAGCGTGTCATGTTCCTCTCGGGCTGCTGGTATTTGGCTCCGTTGCTGTAGACTAACCTCTTGTTTTCTCTCCTTTCCTATCTGAGAGACTGACGTGGAGGCAGAGTTAGAGTGGAAACAGCAGAGATCATGTTCTTTGGAGAAATTCCTCCAAGTAAAAGCAAAGGGGATGACAGGGATCCCCTGTAATTGAAGTAAAACATCCTGGCTGCCTTGCTTCACCAGCTGCTTGTGGGGCTGTGCGGGGCTTGATGTCTAGGAGAGAATCTGGGATGCATTGACTCTGCTCTCCTTCCCCCGACAGTGCTTCCTCAAGCTCCTTCCGTGACGACCTGGGCTCTGCTACCTGGGACAAGAGCCCTGCTTTAGAGGAAGGAGGAGGACTGAGAAGGAAACAGACCCAGGTCCTGTCGGGATGGTGGAGTCCCAGGTGCCATGGTTGACAGACCCTGAGCCCCACATCCCTGTCAGAATATGCTTCACGTGCTGTTGGAACCACAAGATTGAGCGGGGTTTAGGTTTGTCCTTATGGGGGCTCCCAGTGGTCCTCACCTCGGCTCAGCAGATTCTCCCATGACCTTGCGCACAGGTGGCGACCACCCTACCTCAGGCCCTTGTGCCTCAAGGAGCTGTTGCGTCCCTAAGCCAGCATCAGTTGACTGTCACTGAGCGGCATGGGGTCCGGTGCGGGGTGTTGGCGGGCCACAGACTTCACCACTCCACAAATTTACCCAAAAGGCATCCTGAGCTCTACATACTCACGTGGAAGGAACAAGTATCCTGATTCTCAAGTGGAATGAAATCCTTCACTCTGTTTCCCAGTTTTCCAGTCATTGTGTGCACCCTACAGGAGCTCCCTGCGCCCACTAACATCCACTGATTTCCCACACATACCTCCTTGTGCCTTGGCCAACACACTCCCCTCTGCCCCAAGGCCCCCTTTTCCCTCCCACCATCCTCCTGGAGCTCCCGGGATGAGGCATCTACACGTAGGGCAGTGGTTGGGTGCCCCGGCTCTGGCACCAGACGGCCTCAGTTAAAATCCGGGCTCTGGCGTGTGGTCTGTCACATTCAGCATGTGCTGAGCCACTTTGTGTTTCAGTGTCCTCTTCTCTAAAATGGGGGTGGTGAGGGTCACCTGGGTGGCTCAGTTGGTGGAGTGTCCACTCTTGGTTTTGGCTTAGGTTGTGATCTCAGGGTCATGGGCTTGAGCCCCATGTCAGGCTCCGTGCTCAGCGGGGAATCTGCTTGAGGATTTTCTCTGTCCTTCTCCCTCTGCCCCTCCCCTGCCCGCATGCTCTCTCTCTTTCTCTCTTTAAAATAAATAAATAAATCTTTTTTAAAAAATAAAATGGGGTTGATGATAACTGAGCCCACCACAGAGGGATGTCAGGAGAGTTCAATTCAGTGGAATGATTTCATGTACATTACTTGCCATAATGCCTGGCCAAATATATGTGAACTATGATTATTCTTCAAGATCCAATTGGAATGCTACACATGTCTTCTAGGAACCTGTCCTTCCCTCTTTTGCTCCCCACACTTGAGCCTTCTATAGCTATTTTCATGTATATTTTATAGCAGGTGGCTTCATGTTATAGAGCTTGAACTCTGCAGCCAGACTCCCTGGGTTCAAAGGCTTGGCTCTACCACTCAATAGCTATATGATCTCCATGCCTCAGTTTCTTCTCCTGTAGAGTGGGGATAGTAGTCAAACCTCCCAGGCCTGTGCACTTTCTGAACATTTTGGCTCAGGTCATGATCCCAGCGTCCTGGGATCAAGCCCCACATCGGGCTCCCTGCTCAGCAGGGAGACTGCTTCTCCCTCTCCAGCTCCCCCCTGCTTGTGTTCCCTCTCTCGCTCTCTCTCTCCATCAAATAAATAAAATCTTTAAAAAAAAAAAATAAGCCAAGATTCAAACCCCTGTGTGCATCCCAATCTTCTATCAATGTAGACTATGAATACCAAAAACAAGAGATCTAATGCACTGAGGATATTGGTAATCAGCAGCTGGGATCAGTCTTCCAGTAAATGCTTTGATCCTTGTGTAATAGAAAGGAGACATGGAGTAGGTACAGTGCCTACAAAAGATTTTAATAAAACCCCAGAAGGGAAAGATATGCACTGTTGAATCAACCTACAACCCTGAAAATGGACCATCTGACTCTAGTCCTGCAGTCAGATAAACTAAGCTCATCATCTTCCCATTTCTGCATGGCCAATTCCTCCATTGTTTGCATTTTAATACACTATGTTTAACTGGAGTTTTTAAAATGCCACTGCATCTTTGGAAATTTGGCAGAAGACAAGAATCTGGGTCACGCAACTGTGCAATCTAAATAAGGTATAATTAATATGTCCATCAAATTTCACACAAGTGATGCTAGTTTGCAAACTATTCATTAATTCTGAACAATAACAGTAACTGGTTACAATGCAGACACCCAAGCCGAAGAAGAAAGTCTCGTTGTGGTGCTATCCTGGAGTGTCGTTGGCAGTGTGTAGGAATGACCTATCTCTACTTGCTGCATGGAGAGAGATGACTATTTAAGAATTTGGGGCCAGAATTATGAGAGTGGCAATGTAACCACTGACTCCCAGTCCTTTTAAATGTTACCTTGTGATTCACGAAATACTCTTCAAATTGTGAAAAACATTTCACAAATCACTAGGGAACTTGGGAAAATGAGCCCTTTTCATTGGAAATAAAACGTCAAAATGGCTACATCTGAAAGTCAGGAGAGACCTGAATTCACGTCCCAAGTCCTAACTAGTTCTTTGGCCTGTTTAACATTTCTATATCTCATCTGCAAAATGTTCTAGTAATACCTCTTCAGAATGTTGTTTTGAGGATTAAATAAGATAATGCCCATTTCTGCTCAACACACAGCTAATATGCCAAATAGCTATCATTTCTATGTTTTTTAGTCAGAATTAGACAGTGATATCAAAAACCAAGTGGACTGCCTTTCTGCACTACCCGGGAAAGGATTCATCCAGCATTGTTTGGCATTCCCATGGTAACTTAAAGGGAAACTTTTACAATATCTGGAGCCCTTGATGTTCTGCAAATGAAGGAGGAGGTTGTCCTCAAATTCCTTGCAGCAGGAACCCACTTAGCTGGGATCAGCCTTGACTTCCAAATGGAACAGTACATCTACAAAAGGAAATGTGATGGGATCTACATCATGAATCTCAAGAGAACCTGGGAAAAGCTTCTGCTGGCCTCTCGTGCCATTGTTGCCACAGAAAACCCAGCTGAGGTCAGTGTCCTATCATCCAGGAATACTGGCCAGTGAGCTGTGCTGAAGTTTGCTGCTCTCCTGGAACCATTCCTATGGCTGGCCACTTTACTCCTGGAACCTTAACTAACCAGATCCAGGCATCCTTCCAGGTGCTGAGACTTCTGGTGATTACTGATCCCAGGGCTGACCACCAGCCCCTCACAGAGGTATCTTATGTTAACCTACCTACCATCACTCTGTATTTGCACACCTATGTCAGGGCAGTATTATTCACAGTAGCCAAGAGGTGGAAGCAACCCAGATGTCCACTGAGGGATGAGTGGATAAACAAAATATGGTATATACATACAATGGAATATTACTCAGCCTTCAGAAAGAAGGGAATCCTGTCACATGCTACAGCTTGGTTGCACCTTAAGAACATTACACTAATAAGCCAGTCACAAAAACATAAATACTGCCCAATCCCACTTACATGACATATCTAAAGTCATCAAACTCATAGATCTCAGAAAGTAGAATGTTGGCTTCCATGGGCTGGGGGGAGGGAGAAATGGGGAGCTGTTTTTTAATGGACTTTCAGTTTCAGTTTTGCAAGATGAAAAAGTTCTGGAAATCTTTTGCCCAGCAATGTGAATAAACTTAACACTATTGAACTGTATACCTAATGGTTAAGGTGGTAAATTTTAGGTTACATGTAATTTTTTACCACATTTAAAAATTTTTTAATTAAAAAACTGGACCCTATTCCCTATAATGCTGTGTACTCCTGCCCTTCTCACCACTCTGACTCAGTCCCTTTTCCTCCCTCCTCCTCCTTCCCCAGCTGTCCTTTGGGTGTCCAGATTCCTCAGAGTTCTGTCCTCAAACATCCTCTCTTCCTGCTGTTGCCTGGCTTAGGATTTCAGCCACTCCTCTGGCTTTACCAGCCACTTACATGTCGATGGCTCTTCACTGCTCTATCCCAAGTCTCTAAAATAGGCCTGGAGCTTAGTAGGTACTCAATAAATACCTGTAAGTAAATGAACCTCTAGATCTCTAGCCCCTACCCAACCTGAGGCTCCATCTGCTATCTGAACACCTCCAGCTAACTATCCCAGAGTTCTTTCAAATTCAACATATCCAACATTTAATTTATTTAACCTCTCTTAAGAGGAGCAGAGAATCTCCTGGGGCACCTGGGTGGCTCAGTTGGTTAAGCGTCCAACTCTTGATTTCGGCTCAGGTCTTAATCTCATAGTTGTGAGATCGAGCCCCACATTGGGCTCCATGCTGAGAGTGGAGCCTGCTTGAGATTCTCTCTCTCCCTCTCCCTCTGCCTCTCCCCTCCCCCCCCCCCGCTCACTCACTTGCTTGCTCTCTCTTCCTTAAAAAAAAGGAATTTCCTCCTTGTGATCTTGCTTAATATTGTCCTCAAATCTCCCAACCTGCCTTTAATGAATATCCAAATCCTGTTGATCTTAAACTGGAAATTTCTGGAGAATCTGGCCAATTCTCTCCTTCCCCAGGGCCTGATCTTGTCTCAAGTGGACTATGGCAGTAGCTTTCTCCTTGTCTGTATTTGCTCCTCCAAGAAGTTCATTCTCCATACTAGTGCTAGTTTTTTCTTTCTAAAGGACAAATATCATCAATAGTAATGTTGCTTAAGCTTTAACCTCACTCACACAGCCATAGACTCCCACCTCCTACAGATTTCATTCCATAACCTTTGGTTAGACCAACAATGCCCCTGTGTTCTGATCCCCACCTTTTCCACCAGTCCTTCCTCTCCAGCCCCAAATCCCCCCACACTGCAGACACACTTCCCTTCGCGTGCCGGGCCCTTCTATAACTCCATGTCTGTGTCCATGCCAGCCCCTCTCTGTGGACAGCCTCTCCACTAGCCCCAACTTCTCTTCTTGGAAACAACTCATGATTCATGGGTATTAAATGAACAGTCAGCAAGGAGCAATATAGCTAGATGGAAACAATTTCCCTTTGAAAATTTTCCTACCTCAGCTCAGTGGTCCATATCCAGCTCAGCTACTGGTTACAGACTGAAATGTTTATATAAAATTCAGCTATCCACAAGAAAGATATAAAGGCAGGGAGTGGAGGCTTTGGCAGTATTTAGAATTAAAAGAGCCAATTTTATCAAAGGCAAAGTAGCATAATTAGGAGCTGAGCTTTAGAATTAGCTGTAGCTGGGTTGCTATCTGCTCAGCCTCCTCATCTGTCAAATAAGCATAAAATAACATCTACCTCTTAGAGTTATCAAATTTTGGATGAGATTATATATAAAATTATTGCCCTAATATAATACCTAGCGTAATGTAATGCTTAATAAATAGCAGCTATTATTACTGTCATAGAATCAACTTTCTCGATCTGTTACTTAGGCATGGGTTCTCACTAACACACCTCATTAATCTCTCTAGTGCTGCTGTATAAGTCCTTGTAGGCAGGGGAGTAAGAGGGATTGAAATGATAGGTGCCATCCTGAACAACATAAGATGACAGTTCATGGTCTTGTGGGGTAAGACTACTCTGGGGGGCCGGGGGGATAGATTCCATATAAAACTTGAAGAAAAGATTTATGTACCTAATAGTGTTGTTACATATGGTTAGTGCAATCTAATTCTGCTCATTTGTTCTAATTACACAATTAAGTTTAATTACCCAGATCATATGAATGCATTTGTATTACTAGGAAAATATCTTTTAAAGAGACAATGTAATATATTTACTAAAAGCCCAGCATTGTGCAGAACCAACAAGGCAGTTCTAGAAAATTCTCTTATTATGCCCTGTGTATGACTAGGCCTAGTTACTAGTTACAGTCTGTAATTATTATGCTGCATCTTTGTCTTCCCAAGCCACTTGCCTTCATACTTTGCTTTGTTGTCTTTTAAGTGTTTTCATCACTAGATAGTGTGAGAGATGCTCTTCCACTTCTAAAATGGGCTTGTTCTCTCTGTTGCATTGGGGATCACTCAGAAACGCTCCTAGCATGATCCCTGAGGCCTCGTGTTATCTTACTGTGCTCTCTGCCCTTCAAGTCTAGGAAAGTCTTACAAGTGCTTTCAGTATAATTTGGGTGCCTTGTGGAGACACAGCAGCTGTGAAGCCAAAAATTAATGTGAGCTCATTCCCAGTGTAGTCACGTGTCCTAATACAATAGAAAGCATGAGAACAATAGATTTGAGATGGTTATCTTCCTTACATTCTTTCTCATTGAATTCTTAAACCCTGTGCAATGCAACCTATCCCTAGTGATGCTTTTATAAATCATGTGTAGTACTATGGGCAAAGTAGAAACCATTCCTTTTTGTTCACACATGGAAGAAAACATAATTCTTCCAGGAAGAGTATTCTCAGCAGATTTCCTGGTTCTGTTCTTATAATCTCTGACACATGATGTAGGTCAACTAATTTATAGTCTAATAGGCAGAACAGAATCACCTACAGCCTAACTAGTAGAGAGCTCAGCATGTATCGAGGGATCTGAGCAGACCATTCAAGGCCATGTTCTCCAGAAGGCATCAGCATCCTCCATCCCAAATCCTGTCAGCTACAGCTTTTCAGACTGACTCCTCCGTTAGCTTAGCTCATTCTCTTCACACACCATTTCACACTTTATCTTTTCAATCTATTGTAGGGCTTCATCCAGTGGGACTATAAAAACCTTTTTCTGTTACGTTTGCTCTCTTGCTGTTGAGAAAGCATGTAGTGCTCTATTTTGTGCTTAAATTATACACATAAGAAGACAAACTGAATCCAGAGTTCAAAGTCTAATGCTTTCTCACTGACTGCTGAGGCCGGTCAATATCTTGACTTTCTTGTGCGTTTGGGGGGTTTTTTTGTTGTTGGTTTTGTTTTGTTTTAATTAGAATAAGGCTCTCTTCTCCCGGCCTTCCTCATGTGAATGAGTGAGAATTGCTGAAGCCAGAGAGAAAGATGCTGCTTGAACAGTTGGAGCAGGGGACCATTCCTGGGCTAGGACACAGTTTCCTGAGGTACTGGTGAAAGAGTCCTCCAAGTCATACTTGCTGCTTCTACCATCTTTCTCTTCACCGTCTTCATTCTCTCTCTCTCAACCTTCAACAAGACTGCATTTACACAGGAGCTGTGGCTAAAGTCAGTGTCAGGGCAAAAATTATGTAGAGCCAAATTGCCCTTGAGAATCCTTTTAGGAAAGCACCACGGTTTCTCTGTGTCCAACACATCAAGCTTTTCTTTCCACCAGTGTGGGAAACAGTTGTTGCTTCCTGGTTGAGCACGATTCTTGCATTTATGGACTATGCTTTTAAAAAAAATAATATCTTTAAACTCTAAAACACACAGCATGGCAAGATGCTCACATTATGGAAAGCACAGGGGAACTGAGAAGGACCAAGTGAAGATGAATTCATAGCTCCCGTCACGAGCCCAATGACAGCTTGCCTTCCCTAACTATAATGGAGGCGGCCAGTAACCAACCTGCACTATTTAAATTCTCTCTCTCTTTCTCCCTCTTTTACATACACACTCTCTTGCTCGCTCACTCCCTCTCTTTCTCTTATACTACAGCTAATGAGTACATCGTGTTCTTGGTAAATATATAGAGAGAACCTAGCTCAGTCCTAGGGACAGAGGTAAGGGAACAGGTCAGTTTTAAGGCCTATAAACTCCAACAGACTCCTGGGGTTGAGAGAAATGCTAATGGGGACCTCTTTAACAATGTTGGGTTTCTGGGCTTTTCCATGCTCTGACCACCCTTCAACTATCTGCACAGGAACCTGCCATGAGGAAAACATAATTAAAAAAGAGCAACCTAAATTCCATCTGCATGTCCCGCTACCCAACGTACCAGAAGAAATTTTGGTTCCTATTTTTAGGCATCGGTTACTCCTTCCCTGTCATTTTCTGTTAAATCCACATGTACCGTAAAAAGGGTTTGGACGGGGGCGCCTGGGTGGCTCAGTCGGTTAAGCATCTGCCTTCGGCTCAGGTCATGATCCCAGGGTCCTGGGATTGAGCCCCGCGTCGGGCTCCCTGCTCAGTGGGAAGCCTGCTTCTCCCTTTCCTGTTCCCCCTGCTTGTGCTCGCCACACACTTGGTCTCTCTCTCTGTCAAACAAATAAATAAAATATTTTTTTTAAAAAAAGGGGGTTTGGACACCTTAAAGAATAGTAGGAAAATAGAAAAATTACTCCACTCATAAGCTGTTTCTTTCCATTATTACCAGCCCTGTGGCTGACTTAGATGTTCTTTGAGGGAATTCCTCTCCGTACACACCTTCATGGAGGATTGAAGTCTTTAACAAGAGTCTTTGTCAACATTCTTATTGATTGCAGGCCCTAACTTTTTCTAGGAGTTCTTCTTCTCAATGGGGGCACTAAATTAACGTTATATATTATAGAATTTGCCAGCCAACCAAATCTGTCCCTGGGTTTCTGAATTTCCTGATCTACCCTGCTATTTGTTTTATATTCAAAACTGCCTTGCAGGACAAGAGGGAAGCCAACGGCAGCACTGTGGAGTAGCATGAGCCACATGGACCCTATGTGTTGGCCAGGGCTCTGTGCTCCAGCCTGGCTGGCTGGTTGTTTCCAAAAGCAAACGAAGTTTATTCTGATACTGTAAGTGATTTGAGTCCTCATAGCCTGGTCTCTTCACTACCACCCACGGCAATTCTCTCCACAAATTCCCAAATCTTCTTGTATGTAACTGAAATCAAGATGTCCCCCAAGTAGCCTTTTTGCTCCCTGGGTCCGATTCACACATCCCACTGCTCATCCCACAGGGAGACCCCACTTCAGTGCAATGCTCAGTCCATCTAGATCTTACCTCCTGTCTGAAAATCTGCCCAGCATTGCCTAGCCATACTTAATGTCTCCTTTCTGGAATTTGCTTCTGCTTTTTTTTTTTTTTTTTTGGTACCATCCAGTTTTGCAGTGTCATGTGTAGTCCTGATATGAGGGCCACTCTCTCCAACCAGATGGTAAACGACCTGTGAACAATATCACATCATTTCTTCCTTTTGAAATCCATGGTGCCTAAAACAGGCTCTTATAATCTGTTATTATCTGATTTGTGTCACCTTCTATACCTTACCCTCCTGAAATATATTAAAAAGGACATTCTAGTGCACTGAAATTCACACTGACTGGTTGCTAGACGACCAGATTTCTAGTCATTTGTGACTTTAAACCAGTCACATAACCTTTTGGAGCTTCATTTCCTTGTGTACAAAATGAATATATTATATACCTCTCTACTTGCCAGGCTCAAATAAGGATCACACAAGACAGGATAAGCAAAAGCAATTCATAGCTATAAAAATATTATTCAAATGTGGGGTTTTATCATCAAGTCATTTGGTCTTTCTATATGTCATTGGCATAAATGAAAAGCATGAGTAGAACACCTTGAACTTCCTGAAGATCTTCCATAAATTTTATACTTTCTCTTTGTTTTTCTGTGATTAATATTCTCTTGTTACTTCCACGACTGCCCCGTTTTTCTTCATGCTTCTTGGTGGTGTAATCGGAACTGCCTTTCTGAGCAGGTTCCTTTCCAGTATCCAAGCTGTCACTCCTGTGATCTGATCTGAGGACGGGGAGGGAGTCATTGGCTTAATCTTCCCTGGCTTTGGGAAACTTTCTTTTTGTTCACAAAACAAACACAAAAGTACAAAGGAAATTTCAAAAGGCTGGGAACCAAGCCTGTGGGCAACATTTTATTGATGGGGCTAGTTCTGACATAATTAAAAAGGGTTTAATTAAGTCAAAGATAAAGCGTTTTCCCCCTCAGTGTATCTCTGCCCTCTCGCCCTCCCTCCACAGGCAGGGGCTTGCTGCCTACAACCATCCAAAGGATAGAGAGACACACGGGGGTGCGCCCCAG
This sequence comes from Halichoerus grypus, assembly GCF_964656455.1. Lineage (NCBI taxonomy): Eukaryota > Metazoa > Chordata > Mammalia > Carnivora > Phocidae > Halichoerus > Halichoerus grypus. Next base: position 20,660,933 of record NC_135723.1, on the reverse strand, counting down.
GAAGGAGAGTGGATATAAGTGTGTGCCTCCTCATTAGCTAGCATGCTGGCACCTTATGGTTTTTTGTTTGTTTGTTTGTTTGTTTGGGTTGTTTTTTTAATCTGAGAGATCTCTTTTTGGCCAGCTTCTTCCCTGGAAGTCACGACATATCTCCCTCCCATGTGAATCCAAAACTTGCTAGAATTCTCTGCGAGTCCAAACTCTATTGCAGATGAATTCATCACCTCCGTCATGGCTCCTTATATCAGTCCACTTTGACATGGTACTATCCATGACTAAACAGCTTTTTCACTTTTTGGCTCTTACCCATGCTTCCAGACTCAAATATCAAAAGAATTCTCCTGCCTCTGGGGAAGAAGGCACATGGCTGTATAAAATGCTCCCTAGAGAGCAAACCCAAGCACTTTGTTCCTGTACCTTGTTTTTACTACTGTAACTTTACCCCTTCATTTACTAGACAAGGAAGATCTATTCTGTTTTTCCCATATTCAGTAACTTATAGAGCAGAAAAATAAGATGATCCATCAATACGCTGAAAGAGTTTGGACAGCTGGTAGACCCAGTTCTGCAGCCACTTGTATTTCTGCCCATAAACTGCTTGGGTAAGTATCTGACTGTGCAAAGGGATATGTGACCAAAAGATGCAGATCTCACAGATAGCCTGCGGGCTGACCATTCGTCTGTATCAGACCCTGCTATTTGCTAGCATTTCTAAGATGCAGTCAGCTGCACAACTGGGTGGTAAATGAAGCATGTAGATTTACATTACCTCCTGGAGAAAAGGGAGAAAACAGAGGAGAGATAGGAAAACTGAGTATTTCATTTCAACTGTCATAGAAAACCGAATATTTCAACCCAAATGAAAACAAGCAAACAGAAAGACTAGCGTTGCATTATAAGAGGGAGATGGAGAAAGTTGGTTATTCGTTGTGCAGAAATTTAGCAAGTACTCAAATGATCTTTCTTTCTCTGGATCTGCTAAGATGTCAGTGATGAAAAAGCAATATTATCAAGAATGGTAATATATCGGGATGAAAATCAATAGCAGCCACAAAAATGGTAATCAGTTTTTCTAAGGAATGATTGGAACTCACACTTACAGAATTATAACTGTCATCAGAGTGGCCAAGAAGCAACTAGGTGGGCCAGCAGTCACAGCTGCCCAGACAGGAGCTGGGTTTGGCTTGTTTGGGCTTTTTAGCACATTGGCTCCAATGAAGTGGCCCTCGTCCCTAATTGTGAAAGAGTACAGAGCCTTGAACCTGATGGAACTCTAACCTCACAATAGAATTTGATTCCCCTTCCCGTCTCATTTTTTTAAACTCCTGAAGTGCTTTGTGTTATCTCCTTCAGGAGAACGTGACGTCCAAAGAAGCTGGGGTGGTGTGGGGAGTTGCTGACTGACAGGCTTTTGGATCCATTAATATAAAATCAAAACTAGTCTAAGGAATTAGAAATCAAGAAGGGGTCCGAGGAGTGTGGTGTTGTTGGGAAGGGAGCCTCAAGGTACTGATTCTGTTTCTTGGGCTGGGTGCCATCCAGAATTCACTGAGCTTACACGTATGATATGCATACTTTTCTGTATATACTAGAGAAGTATAATACACATACTTCAGTAAAACGTTTACATTAAAAAGCCTCTGCATTCTCTTGCCAGATCTGCTCTAAATAGCCAACAGATTTGAGGGCGGTCAATTGAGCCCTGGTTTCTTCTGCAAAATGAAAAAAAAAAAAAAAAGGTGGCCCAGATGATCCCAGCCCTGAAGCTTCCATTGCCGTCATCATTGGCACATAATGAATGCATAGCATTGATATTCCTGCTATTAGTGACTTGAATAATAATCAGAATGTGGGCAAAGTTGCCACAGGCCTTCCCAGAAAAGGCAATGAACTGAAAAGCTCAGTAAATGTGCTAGATGGGGCATGATGTAGAGTAATTTTAACTACAGAGCTCATGTTGATAGCAAAGAAGTAGAATTAGGATGGCTGTCAGTGTGGACCCCTGTTTTAAAAGCAGATGGTCATCACACAGCTAGTTATGAGTGCCATCACATTAAAGTTGAGAGCCAATGTTTCTTGAATCGTTTCTTCTCAAAAGTAGCTGCTGGAAATTATGATTCTGTTAAAATATACTCCAGAAATGTCCAACCAATCCTGCCATTCGGTGTTCCAAGCCATTCCTTTCCTTCCTTGTTTAATATAAAGTGAATTTAAAGGTGATCTGTACGGTGGCTGATTGGCAGCTGGGGAGAATCAGCATCTCTATCATCAGTGAGAAGTTGCCAATCACATATCACAATGGATGGGAAAAGTCCAGGGCCTGGGCTAGAGGGCATTCGCCGGACTGAAAGGAGAAATTATTGTGACCTCCATTTGATGAGAAAATAAGCTATCCCTAACTCCCTGTGGGCTTTACCTACAACCTGAGTCTCTTGGAAGGCAAAATATGTTCAATAGAACACAGAAGGGGAAAATAAATGATTTTGATAATCCCCTGCACAGACTAGGTAGTCAGCACCTAGATAATAGATCCACAGGGAAATTCTTAAAATCTTATGATTCTTTTCTAAAGTCTTTAAAGTCCATTAGAGACTGGTCACCTGATTCTACAAAGCCACCTGCCTTCATCCCCCCTGAAAACCATTTCTGAAAAACCAGACCAGATATGCTCTCTGATGGCCATTCCTCTTCTGAGTCCCAAGAATAATCCTTTGGTACAAACATAGAAGTGTATTATTTAGTCTTCCAACAAACATGAAGGGGAACAACAAAATGAAGGAAATGCAAATCATGAGCTGCCACATAAGATCCTAATTACCATAATTTGACCCAGCCTCCTTCCCACTGCCGGAAAGTCAGCCTTCTGGATGAGAGGGAGCCAAACCAGCTAGATAACGGCCTTCTGTTCTCTCTCCCCATCCCTTGCCTGCTTTCTTTCTTCCTCTCTTCCTTAAATGATGTTCATTAAGACAGCAATTCTTCTAACAGTTTGTAAGCCTCAATTGTATTAGTGAAAGCTTTGCATGACTTGATAAAATGAGCTAAAGAAAAGGAAGGGGGGGTGGGAAGCAGACACACGCTGTCTCTTTATTCCCCAAAGCAACTGTCAGTCTCAGAATATTTTCCTAGAACCTGCCAGAAATCTCTCTGGAATCATCCGTGTTAGATACAAGGGCAGTCGATGTAAAAGGTCCAGATCTTCCGTGGTATAGTTTTAGGAAGTAGTAATAATTCAGAAAGGGGCCAACTCAGACTCCGCATGTCTAGTCCCATCAGTAACACCGTGCCTTCCACCCCCACACAGCTCCTAGAATAGTCCTATTTCTTAGATTGCTCACAGCTTTGCCTCGTCCCTGATTTTTCCTGAACTATTTGAAGTAAGGTAACTTGGCATAGCTTCTTATGTTTATGGTGGTAAATGGGCTGGGCTGGGAGACACGCAAAATGTGTTAACTTCATGCCTATTAGAATTCACCTAAAATATGCCCATTAAAATCTGGATCAAAAAAGCGCACCCCTGCCCACACTGGTGCTGGGCTTTCTGCTTTTTGCTCCGACAAGTGCCCCAGAAATGGGCCCTACTGTCACCCTTCAGCTCACGGATGGGATGTGATGGCGTGTTTCAATGGCAGCTTTAAATCCGTTTGCTGAGGCTTCTATACTGCAGCCCCAGTTTAGGACTCAAGCGAGCCAGTCATTAAATCGCAAAGCGCACGGCTCTGTGATACTCTGTGCCCCTGACAGAGTGGAGGGACTGTTCCACTGGCCTTTTGTATTTGATAGCATTTGACCATGCAGGCTGCTTTAGTTTCAACCAGTGTGTAGGCAAGATACAATTTAATGATACAGAGGACACGCTTTAAAGAAACAAAAATGTCTTTGAGAAGCTGGTCCCCTTCTTAGCATTGGTGTGGGGGCTGCGAATCAAGGCACGCCAGGAATGGTCCAAGTGGTTGGAGGCAGAGAGTTAAAGATCAAGCAGACCGCATGGGAAGGTCATGAAGTCAGTAAACAAAGGAAGGATTCATATGATACTGGGAGTTTGAGGCAAATCTGTATTCTACATCCAAGTGAATTGTGACAAGAGGGAAAGGCAGCTAGTAGAGTGTGATAAGGAGCCCAAGTCGGAAGTCAGGGACAACAGATCGGCAAGAAGGACATGACAGGAAACCTCGTTAAGCAGATGTATCAGTTTGGATGCTTTTGGCAAGGATAACTGAAGTCCTAAGGGAGGGGAGGCTATAGGTTAGGCTGACCCCTCTCCCCAGCCAAGACCCGGGTTTTATCCATCTCTCAGCTCTACAGCCATGGCGGTTGGTTCTCCTCTGCATCCCAGAATGGCTACAAGTAGCATTTGGGCTTATATGCTTCCCTCCCACATCCAGGGAAAACAAGGGAGTTACTCCTAGAAGCTATCCTAGAAGAATGAGAAGAAACCTTCCCCCAAAGCCTCTGCAAACCTCTCATAGCCTCTCATTGGCCTGAATTATGCCTTGTCTTCCTTCCTGAACCATTTATAACCAGGTTAAGATGTTTTTGATTGGCTAAAGTGCAGCAGGGTCCATTCCAGGGACAGGAAAGTAGGGTCAGGTTTACCTAACTTAATGGGCAGCATGGGGGAGAGATAGGTAACTAATCAAAGTCAGCATCCTCCTGAGAAGGAGAAAGAGGACATGCATAATGCATGGATGACTATAAGAATAGTTAATGCTGTTCACCCAGTATTTCTGGCTTCCCACCCTCCTGGCACATGATGGGATTGTACTTCCATGAGACCACAGGACTCGTTACAGTCAGTAAGTAGTGAGCAGAAGTGACAAGTGTCACTGCCAGACCAGAAAACTTAATGGCCAATGGGAGGCCTCCAGACTTGTCTTTAAGTCTGCTTGGGAGACCAGTGATGGCTCCAGATGGCCACTGTTGCTTCAGGATATATCCCCAAATGAGGAGACATGAAGCAGAGCCCCCAGAGAGCAGAACCTATGATGGAGATGAACAAGAAATAAACCTTTGTTGTTAAAACCTACAAGGTTTTTCTTTTTTTTTTTTTTACCCCAGTGTATCTTAGTCTATCCTGATGCTGCTATGATCAACGTACATGGCAGCAGCTGATGTTAGCACTGACGTCTTGTCCTAGGTAGAGAGGCCAGGTTAGGTGGACCCCAGTATCACATACCAGTTAGGTGTGGCCAGGCCAGGGGGAGCAAGTATGTACTAGAGCCAGAAAAAAAGCAAAGTTTTCCTGAGAATCCCCTCCAATCCCCTACACAAAGCTGCTACTACGGTTCTTGTCCTCAAGAGAGAAGAAAAAGAAAGATTAGTCCTAATTTGTCCTTTTAAAGACTTTAATGAGCTTTAAAAAAAAAGAATCTAATAATCTTAAGGACAAAAATACATGCCTCACATGTAAGAAGTAAAAAGGAATAAAGCAAGCAAACAGAATCTACTTTCTATTAAATTTTTTAAATTACTCAAGAATTTGGAAAAAAGAATTGCCCAGATCAAGGAAATCTGAATTCTTGGAAACAATTATTACAGATCGGAAATGTATTTATGGAAAAAATAACCTACAAAGTAAAAAAACAAAAGTTTTTTTTTATTTTTTTAAAATATTTTAATACTTTTTTTTCTGAAGATTTGATTTATTTAATGGACAGAGAGAGAGACAGCGAGAGAGGGAATATAAGCAGGGGGAGTGGGAGAGGGAGAAGCAGGCTCCCCACGGAGCAGGGAGCCCGATGTGGGGCTCGATCCCAAGACCCTGGGATCATGACCTGAGCCGAAGGCAGACGCTTAACGACTGAGCCACCCAGGCGCCCCAAAAAACAAAAGTTTTAAGTCTCACAATCACTGGAATAAATTTTAGTTTTTGAAATGTATTTGAAATATGAAGGTTATCCCTAATTGGTATGTATATATAATGACACATAGGTAATGTTTATTGCTCTGATGAATAGCCTACCAAAAGATTATAGTTCAGGGCCATTTCCTCTTATAATTGGCTTTTTTATTCAGGTATAACTGACATACTACTGTGTAAATTTAAAGTGTACGATATGTTGATTTCATACATTCATCTGTTGCAATATGACCACCACCATAGTGTTAGTGAATACTTCCATCATGCCACATAATTATCATTTCTTTTTTGTGGTGGGAATAAATCAAGATCTAGTCTCTTGGCAACTTTGAAGTTTATAATATAATGCTGTTGTCTGTAATCACCGTGCTGGACATTAGATCTCCAGGACTATCTACTGGTTGCAAGTTTACACCCTTAAAATCTCCCCAATTTTCCCACTACCCAGTCCCTGGTAACCACCTTTTTACTCTTAATTGCCCTTTTTTCAAAAATGACAGCATTTTCTAAAGTATAAACAAACAGTATATTTTATATTCTATTCTATTCTAGTCTAGTCTAGTCTAGCCTAGTCTATTATCCTAGAACCAAGAATGAGAAGTGCTGTAAAGTCTCTGGATATTTTATGAGTTTTCATAGCCTAGTTCTCAAATGAAAATAAAACAAAAAGTCTTCATTTTTTTAGTGATTAATAGTTAAAATACCTCTTCCATATATTCATCTGTATTTTCTTTCTCAAAAAATCTTCAAAAACCAACTCCTGTCTTTGCTATTGCTTTTTGGGGATTGACTCTCCCCTGTGCTTACTATAAAATTTTCCTAACCACATAAGCAAAAAAAAAAAAAGAAAAGAAAAGAAAAAGAAATTGTCCAGAATTCCTTGGCATAATCTGAAAATGATTGGAGGAGGGGTTTTTTTTCCTCCCTGAGAGTAATGTTTAAGACTCAATAGGGTTTTTCTCCCATAGTTCATTTTTTATTCCTGCATTCAAAAACATCCTGTCTGGTTGTTGAGAGCTTCCAGAGCAGAATACCTGGGTAATTTCGATTAGGTCATAATCTTCAAAGCAGGCTACAATTGGCTAGTGACAGGATGCTCATTTCTTAGATTTTTTTTTTTTGCCGTATTCTGAAATACAGTCATAATTCCCTATGTGAGAGCTATTTTTACTATCTTCCTTTCAGAGATGAAAATACAAAGGCACAGGAATTGTTCTTAGGTTGTCTGCTGGCTTATGAAGGGGCACTGGCCCAGGAACCAGAAGGTCTGGGCTGTGGGCTGTGGGCTCTGGGCTTCGGGCTCTGGGCTGTGGTCCTGGTTGGCTCATGGCTGAGCCAGCAAAGTTTGGATGGGAGCAGAGTCCCAGACACTTGCTGATGGGAAAGGTGTGCAGTGCATTTACATCCAGGCAGCCACACCAGCCCCACCTGGAGAAGAGCCTCCCTTTCCTCTGATCAATGACCCTTGCAGGTCTGTCTGGTCAACCTGGATCCATGACACGCCAGCCCTGCCCATGCCCCAGCCAGCACAGAGAGGAAAGCGTCCCAAAGCCCCCAGACCCTGGCCTCCCTCTTCCCTGGCACAGTGGGGGGCCTGCAGGCTCCTCTAGGATTGCCCTTGGCATTGATGATCCGGGCATCTAGACCCCACCCCCACCTCAGGAGCTGGAAGCAGACACGCTGCTGACAAAAGAGCCTGCTGTGCAAGGGAGTCGTGGGCATCTCTCCTAATGATTTCCATCATGCTCTGCTTCCCACACACTCTTCCCTGAAGCACCTCATTTTCCTTTTGCTTTTCTCTTGATTAATGCCCCTCATAAGTTTGCCTTCCCACAACTCACCCTGCAGCCGCTGCCCCAGCGTCCACTCACTGTCTTGATCTTCTGGAGTTGTTTTCCATCTTCTTTCTTGGCATCCTCCTTCCTCCTGACCCAAAGCCAGTTGGGGCCAGAATCTCTTGTTCTGCTCTTCAGGTGACCTTCCTTCTTGCAAGTGGCCAGACTCTGGGTCTAGGTTTTGTCCATTGTGGCTGTTTCCTTTGAAAACCTACCTCATTGATAATTGAGCTTACATGTCAGCTTGCCTAATATACGTCTCTTTATTTGAAAGGCAAAATGAACTTTAAGTACTGCTGTTTAAGTGAGTTTCTGTGAGCTTTGCAAGAGGCCTTAAGCTCTCTGGAATCTGTATGTGATGGGCTCAGGCTTTATGCCCGAGGGGGAGCAAGAACCCTCCCCCTGCCTCCCCAACCCCTCCTTGCCAGCCAGGGTCCTTCCAGCTCCAAGTCCTCAAGTGTCTCCTCACCTCCTCTCTTTCCTGTGTCTTCCTTAACTTCACCCATTCCTGTTGTTTTAAACTACCCATAACCTAACCTGGGCGCCTGGGTGGCTCAGTCAGTTAAGCAGCTGCCTTTGGCTCAGGTCATGATCCTGGAGTCCTGGGATCGAGCCCCACGTCAGGCTCCCTGCTCAGCGGGCTATCTGCTTCTCCCTCTGCCTTCCATTCCCCCTGCTTGTGCTCTCTCTTGCTCGCTCGCTTGCTCTCTCTCTGTCAAATAAATAAATAAAATCTTTTTTAAAAATTGTAAAAAATAAACTACCCATAACCTGCAACTCTGGCCACAACTACTCCTTTTATTTTTCATTGTGAAATATTTATTTTTCTCTGGTGATGGTCTATTCTCATCTAAGAAATGCATTTTTTTTCTGTTAAAATGACATTATTAATTGTAAAGTAATAACCCTGGCATTCTTATGCTAATGGAAGGATGTCAGCTCTGCGAGAGGAAGGAGTTTTGTTCTTTATTACCTGCTTTGTCTGGGGCACGGGTACAGGCCCGGACATGTAGCAGGCATTCAGCTCACGTTTACTGAATGGTTGAATGAATAAGTAAATAGAATAAAATCTTTAAAAAAAAAAAAATAAGTAAATAGAATAGGCTCTTCTTTCTGGGGCTTCTTTTTGTTACAAAGGCCCCCCCCTCCCCCACTGGCCACAACCATTCTTGTCTCCAAATCCTGTTTCCCACTGCCAAATGCAGGATGCCTTAGATACCTCAGACACCTCAAATTCACCCTGTCTACAATGAACGGATTGTCCCTTTATCCCCACACTCACACCTTTGCCCCCTGCCACCATCATCAGCCTCATCACCATCAAGGGGTAAGCGTTGAGATGGTAAAGTTTCTATACACACCCCCAACTCTGGGACCAACACCAGGGAGTGGACTGGAGGCAAGAGTACCATAGAAGCTCCAGACAGGTTCTGAAGGCCCGAGGGCACATAGGACCTTGGCCTGGTTTCCCTTGTGAAATGACCAGCCTCATACAGAAATCCGCATCATCTGACACCTGAGCCACAGATTAGAAATAGCCGAGGGAGGTGACCAGGCAGATGTGCCTAAGAACGTTTCCAGGTTCCCAAGGACTACTCCAGGCTTATAGGGGCCTCAGGAGTTCCTGCTTGTCCCAGAGGGGACCAGAGAGGTTCTGGAAAAACCAGTGGCCAGGCAGAACCTTGGGATCTGGACAAAGAGGCCCCAGAGTGTGAGGACTTGGAATGGGAAGGATATAGCTGAAATGATGAATGCAAGCAGCAGGTGACCCAGGCACCAAACATGATTGCAGGAACACCAGTACAAAGCACCAGGGCCCCAGGACCAGCGCAGCCCAGGTAGGGCTCTCACAGTGGGCCCTAGCCCAGACCCAGAAAGGACCTTCCTATCACCATGAGAACAGATGAGCTTTCCTCTACAGATGGTCCTCAACTTCTGATGGCATAACTTACAATCTTTTGACTTCACGATGATGCAAAAGTGATATGCATTCCAGGGAAACTGTATTTTGAATTTCAAAGTTTGATCTTTTCCCAGGACTAGTGATAGGTGGTACAATCCTCTGTCATGGTGCTGGGTGATCCCAGTCAGCCATGAGATCATGAGGGTGAACAACCGTTACACTTACAACCCTTCTGTTTTTCACTTTCAGTGCAATATTCAAATAATTACATGGGATATTCAACACTTTATTATAAAATAGGCTTTGTGTTAGATGGTTTTGCCCAACTGTAGACTAATGTAAGTGTTCTGAGCACGTGTAAGGTAGCCTAAGCTGAGCTATGATGTTTGGTAGGTTAGGTGTGTTAAATGCATTTTTGGCTTTTCATGTTTTCAACTTACAATGGATTTATCAGGGCATAACTCCATTGTAAATCAAGGACGATCTATACACTCATAAAAGAAGAGGTTGGAGAGCAAGGTAAAGAGGAAAGAACCCTGAAAGTCTGAGTCTAACCAGAAGAGGTAGAGTTAACCTGAAAGGAATTACGGAAGAGTGGGATTTCTTTAGTTGACACTAAAGTGTTTCTTTCATTTATATTTTTCCCTTACCGTTGGTTGAGAGCTATCAAAAATGAACAACTAAGTAATAGACAATTTTTAAAAAGCTGTGATTTTTTTTTTACAATTTGAGTTGTAGTAGTACATTTTTGACATTGCTGTACAAAATCATCACTGTTAACCTGTCCCCAAGGTTTACCTCCCTTTACCACCATCTAACAATAGACTAGAGCATGTAGACTACAGCTGACCCTTGAATAACCCAGGTTTGAACTGTGCAGGTCCACTTATACATTGATTCTTTTTTCCAATAAATATAGTACTATAAATATATTTTCTCATCCTTACAATTTTCTTAACATTTTTTAGCTTACTTTATCATAAAAATACGGTATATAATACATACAACATGTAACAAAATATGTTAACTGACTATGGTATCAGTAAGTTTTCTTGTCAACAGTAGGCTATCAGTTAAGTTTTAGGGGAGTCAAATTTATATGCAGATTTTCCTTTTTTTATACACAGATTTTCTTTTTTTTTAAGATTTTATTTATTTATTTGACAGAGAGACAGCGAGAGAGGGAACACAAGCAGGGGGAGTGGGAGAGGGAGAAGCAGGCCTCCCGCTGAGCAGGGAGCCCGATGCGGGGCTCGATCCCCGGATCCCGGGATCCTGACCTGAGCCGAAGGCAGACACTTAATGACTGAGCCACACAGGCGCCCCTTATATGCAGATTTTCAACTGCACAGGGGGTTAGTGCCCTCAACCGCTGTGTTGTTCAAGGGTCAGCCATGTATCTCTGAACTATCTCAAATGGGTGTTCCATTCTTTCCATCCCCAATGCCAATGCCCAGATTCACTTTGGTCATCTCTTACCTGGATGATGTGACCCTATCTCTATCTCCCCTCTTTCCAACCCATCCTCATTCACCCTGCTCCCCAGCTTTCAAATCTACAGTGATGCCCCATGACTAAAGGGTGATGTTCAAACTCCACAGCTTGTCTAGAAGCCCCTTCCTAATCTAGCCCCAGTCTAGCCTGCCCTACTACCATTCCGCCCTCTCTCACACATTGCAATTTCCAGCCATAGCAACTATTTACCGTTCCTAGAATAGACCAAGTGCTTTCACTCCACCAATTTCTGCACTTGCTATTGCCCCCACTCAGGGTACCCTTCCTTTGTTTGTAGATCACATTCCTCAACTTATGATTCCAAGGCCATGGCCCTATGTTAGCCTTTATTGCATTGTATCATGATCTTCAGTTTGCCTATCTAACCCCACACTTGAGTTTACAATCCTAAAGATCAGGAACCATATGTGGATTAATCTTTACAGCCATGCCTTCCTACCATGCTCACCTTCCACCTGACTCACCTTAACAGAGGGATAGCTGGCCTATTCACAAATCAGAACTCCTACCCCCCCCAACCCATAGTAGATTGATTTCCATGCCAGGGTAAAGGATTGACAAATAGAAAGAAGATTGATTTCAGTTCCCACTTAACCCCTTGGCTAGGTGCCTTTGTTCAGGGCACAAACTACCCATCTGTATGCAACAGCCCTAGATCTAAGATGTTATAAGAGCAAAATAAATCATTGTTGATGAATGAACTTGTCTAGGAAATAGCCCCTACCTTTGTCCCTTTTATATCATATGAACTGTTTCTCTGTCATTTATATAGTTTTTATATTACACTATATCCAATAATCAAACATTCTTCAGCATGCCATTGATAAACTAATGTCAGGCTTACTCACAGAAACTTATACTGTGATATTTGCAGCATCATTGAGAAATTAATTATTTATCAACCTTTTTCAGGTACTCAATATATGCTTATTAAATAAAACTGACATTAATATTTAAAATTTTATTGCAATCCCTTTAATAGTTGCAATATAACCATTATCCCCATTTTGTCTCTGAAGAAAAGTGAACTGTATTCAGGGATTGGATTTTAGGTACCAATTAACTGTATCACAAAAATAACAGCAACCTGAACATTAGTGGAATATTGGTGGCTTATTAAACTATAGGTCTGTTTGTTTCTTACTAATGGCTCTAACACCCAACCAATTGATGTGTGCCCCCATGCCCCACACAGCCTATTCACACATTCAGCCTTCGAGCTAACTTAGAGGTCAGGCAAAGCCAACAAAAGACTCTGGTGCAATTTGAAATAAAATGAAATGTTAACACATGCCTCTTCATTTCTGGAGTGAGGGTACTGAAGGGAATAAGGGAATTTTAGAATGTACAAAGGACACAGTGCAGATCAATAAAGACATTGTGCTGTAACACACCTTGGTTTAAAAAAAAAAAAGTAAGGTATATTTGCCATAAATCTGCTCTAGAAGAAGCTATGATTCCTATGCAGGATATGTAAATATCTTGGAATCCCTATGATTCTCTAGACTGCTAAAGATACCACAGAGTCAAAGATGGAAGGAAAGTGATGCCACCCCCTTTGTCTCCAATCTTGTATGCTTCATGTTAGGACAATTCACGATGGGCTAAATATTTTAGGTAAAATATTTATCAATGTAAGTAAAATAATTTGGCAACTCTAAATAAAACTGTGGAGGATTCAAAAGTTGCCTTCAAATAAGCATGGGATGTTCATGACTCTAAAATGTGTCAAATGAATGTTAGTTTCTTCCTCTGTGACACTTTCAGTTGCGAATTACAGAAAACGTGACCCAAACTGGATTGAGCACATTAGGAATAATTCACTTAAGGCACAGCTGGACTCAAGTCTCGTTCAACAATAACATCAGGACTCAGTTTCTCTTCTTGGTTCTCCTTCTGCTATGTTACCTTCAGTCTTGGGCTTTATGTCATAGCAAATGGAGTAGCAGCTCCAGGCCCTAGGTCCTCTCTAGCTTTAAATCATTCTGAAAAATAAAACATATCTTTCCAGGAGTCCCAAGAAAGCTTAATTGTTTTTCATTGGCTCTTGTTGGGTCATGTGTCCAAGTCTAAGCCAATCACTATCACCAGGCATGTGACATTCCTACTGGCCACACTTGAGGAATGTGTCCACCTCTGAAGTTGAGACTGCCAGAATTGCTTTAGGAATGATGCAGAGGGCTTTCCCTCTAAGGAAAATCTAGGTATAATTACTAGAGGGAAGATGAATAGATAGAAAGCAGGGAGGAAAAAACCAGATATCTGCCATCCCTCTTTCTTCCCTGTGGTGGGCAGCCTCTAAATGGCCACCACTGATCCCCAACTTTTGGTATTCGGTCCTTTCGTAATGCCCTCTCCTTGAGTGTGGGCGGGACCTGTGACTTGTTCCTGATCAATAGAATATGGCAACGGTGATGGATGTCATTACCACAATTAAGGTGTAAGACTATGACTTGATCTTGCTAGCAGGCTCTCTCTATAAATTTCTTGGCTTGGATGCTGTGATGAAGCAAGCAACCATATTGGAGAGGCCCACATGGCACGAAACTAAAGATGGCCTCTGGGTAAGAACTGAGGCCCTCAGTCCTGCAGCCCTCAAAGTACTGTATTCTGCTGACAACAACTTGAGTTAGGAATTGTATCCTTCCCCAGTCAAGCTTTCAGATGAGTCTTCAGCTCTGGCCAACACTTTGACTGTTGTTTTGGAAGAGATACTGGGACAGAGGACATAGAAGCTAGATAATAAATGTGTCCTGTTTTAGGCCACTAGGTTTGTGGTCACGCCGTTATGCAGCAGTAAACAACCAATACACTTCCTTTTCCCTCCCACATCTCTTTCCGAATCTCTCCCAGATCTGCTGTGGTACCCCCATACGCAGCACCCAGTACTAATCTTGAACAACTGGAGGCTTTTATACCCTGGGAAAGGTCTAGCACTCTGATCCCCATGCACTCCCCTCTGTAGCTGTGCACGACCCTCAGTTTGCTGTTCAGAGAAAGCATCTGACTGAGCCAATTATCACAGATTCCTCAGGTCTTCACCCAAAGAAAAGGACTTTTGGTGACATTTCTCATTGATGATATCTGGGGCCCTTCTCGTATCCCTTAGGTTCAATTACAGAAGTCAGCTCCACACTGCAGAGCTGAAGGGTAACGAAGCATTTTGGACCCCAAAATCACTGCTCCGAGAGAGAGAAATGACTCAAGTGAAAATAATTCTTGCGGATGGCAAGTCATGACTGCCTATGATGATGTGGACAATCGTCACCTGTTACTGCTTTTGAAGCCCTCTCCTATCTGGAGTCACCATGAATGGCCAGAGTTGACCTCCGTGGTCCCACCCAGCCTTCTTTCTGTCTTCAGTTCCTTCCACTTGTTCTCTTTAACGCTTTTCAGGACACGCAGCTGCAGCCTCACAGAGCCCAGACTGCAGGGGCACTGAAGGAGGATTCACAGTGCTGCACAAAAGCTTCCAGCCACCAAAGCACAAAGCCTTTCCTTCAGTCAGGCTCCAGGCTCTCTCGGCTCTCCGGAGGACCATAATCCTACATGGAGAGTCACACTTCCTCTCTCCTGTGGGGCTTTTGAGGCTGACCCCAAGTCCCCTTTCTGCTCACCCCCATCTCTTCTCTGCCCTACCCGCAATTTTCAGACTGGATCCCTTACCCCTCGGGGAATAGGACTGACCAGGTTTGCCCTGGCCACATTGCTTCATCTGAAACCTGAGCTCTATTCTTCTGTGGACTCTGTGATTCTGCAACTCAGTACAGTAGCTGAATCTCATGGTACAGTAAACTGTGGTACATTTCATGATTAAGCGCTAAAAAGGCGACAGGTGGTGCATTTATGGGTAATTAAAGCCTGCTGTAGGCTGTGTTATAATGCATAAGACTGATGGTGTAGGAATTCCAGCAATCTTGGGTGAATAAAGAGCTCTCCCTGTCACATGGCTGGTGCTATATGTGCAAGCTTTTAGACAAAGAGCAGGATGAGGGGGAAGCTCACTACTTCTTTTCTAATTGACATTTAGGTCATTTGGGTAATAACCGCTTGAAGATGCTAGGCATTTGTCTCACTGTGGGTTTTTCCCCAGAGTTCCAATGTGATATGCTGTGGAGCATAATGATTCACTCATACTTAAGTTTCAATTTGTTCAGGACTGAGTTATTCATAGACTGTTTAGAGATGTGTTACATCTTCTGAATTATTAATTCAAGATAAAACTTGTTCTGTTAGGGGGAATTTTTCTACGACAGTTTATCCCAAGAATCCGCAAATGGTTCTTGATCTCTGCAGTTTCCTAAACCAATAAAGGGATTGCATTGACCCCCAAAGGTCTTTTTGACAAAAATACAAGTTCTGGATTTTGGGAACTGAAGTATCAAAAATCTCTTTGCAGTAATGATACATGCTGTCTTGGTGACTGTGAACATTTTCTCTGGAGTGTCTACTAAAATGAAGAGCACTTAGGATCTTTTTAGGATGTTTGTCCATTAGGTTCTTTGATCTGAACATCATCTGAAATGTTTTCAACATGGAAAACAAACCAAAATGATTAAATTCTCTTGACACTTCTGGAATTTAAATTATTATTTGTTAGTGCAAGGGGGGTCCTTTTGCCCTCATTCAGTTGTGAACAAAACATTTATCAAACTCCCTGTAGGTCTGGGCCCTGGAATGAGGAAAGGGCACAAAGTCCTACTATGGGCCATGAACAGATCAGGAGATCAGGCATTTGCCTTCACCTCATAACTGCCAAAGTCAGTGGCCTCATTTTACTCATAATGCCTCCCAGGCATTTAACACTACTTTTGGAAATTCTCTTCTCCTTTTCTCAGTCCTCTTCTCCTTCTACATATTCTTCCTCATAATTTCATTTATTTCTGTGACCCTGTTGTGAGGTGAACTGTGTTCCCCCAAAAAAAGATATGTTGGGGTCCCAACCCCCAGTACCCTAGAATGTGACCATATTTGGAAATCCAGTCTTTACACAGGTCATAAGGTTACATACAGTGCAATCACAGATTAGCCCCTAATCCAATATGACCATGTGCTTATAAAAAGGGAAATTTGGACACATGACAGACACATACGCACAGGGAGAAGGCCATGTGAAGATGATGGCAGAGATCGGGGTGAAGCTTCTGCAAGCCAAGGAACATCAAAGATGGCCACACGTCACCGGAGGGGAGTAGCCTGGGACAGATTCTTCCTCATGGCCCTCAGAAGGAAGCAACCCCGCCATTACCTTCGTCCTAGACTTCTAAACTCCAGAACTCTGAGACAAGAAATTTCTGTTATATAAGCCACTCAGTCAATGGTACTTTGTAATGGCAGCCCTAGAAAATGGATATAGATCTCAGTTCCCAAATTATTATCTCTACCTCAAAGCCTTCTTTGAAACTGCCCATTGACAAAGGACGCACAGGCTTCTCAAACTCACGTAAAGGGCTTATTTAGCCCAGTGCTTGCACCCTAACAGGTTCTCAGCGAAAGGTAACGGTTCTCCTCACCACTACTGCTGCTGAGGATGAGGATGAGGATGAGGAGTATGGTGAACGGCACAGGAAGAAGGGGGAGAAGAAGCAAAAGAAAAAGCAGGAGAAAAAGAGAATGAATCCACAGAGCCTGGCTCTTCTGTTTTGTCTGTGAACAAAAGACGTAAACAGTCTCAGCAAGATGTGTATCTTTTCTATCTCTGTACTTCCCCCTGCCACCTGACTCACCCACCCAAAGAGTATAAAGCGGGCTCATTACTGAATCTTTTCAATGTTTGTTCCTACCGAACACATTGGTGGGCACTGGTATTTGATCACAAATGGACAGCTTTGAGAGGAAATCATAGTTCCTGGTCCCCTTGTTCATGCAACAGAAGTATTTATCTGTGGTCAGGAAGTCTGGAACTCTGCCTCCTTAGCTAGCACTATCCTCCATCCAAGTAGAAGAGGAGAAAAGTGACATGTTCGCACAAGGGCTGTGTCTGTGATTTAAATGTCCTGACTCTGACTACTCTCCTCCCCCTTCAGTGACACTCTTTCTCCGATAGAGATGAAGAGCCATAAAACAGCAAACTATGCCCACCCCCTGCAGGAACCAGAGCGCCCAGGTTATTTTAAGTGGTTCCATTTATCAAGCACCTGCTAGATATCCAAAACATGGTCAGACACTTACTTTGTATTCATAATTCCAATTGATCCCACCAACCCCTACTTCCAGCATGGAAGACTTGTTATTATTCCCATTTTTTTTAAGTACCACCCTCCTCACAAGTATCTGGATTGCCCAGGATCGTCCAGCTAGGGAGTGACAGAGCTGGGATTTGAACGTGTGCATCTGCGACTGCCCTGCTTAAGACCCAATCCCTGGAATGGTGACCGGTATATAAATAGGTGCTCATAATAAGTATTTTGTGGCCTAAATGATTCCAAAGCCTGTACTCTTTCCACAACATGGTAGAATTCTCTGGAACTGGAGAAGAGCTGGAACAGACAGAAACTCAAGGCCAAAGCTCTGGGTAACAGGAGTCTGTGTATTGAGAGAGAAGTATTCATTCTTTTTGTTCTACCAATGGCTGATTTAACCAACTTGTAGTACGTACACACACTGCAAGGCAATATTTATTAGATACCTTCTGGCCAGTGAGTCTTAAAAACAGGTGAATAACAACAACAACAAAGATTATTGTCATTAGGAATGTCTCTTTATGTTAGGGTAACCCCCCTCACAAAACACTGATTTCATTAATCACCATTTGGTCATTTGCTGTCCTCTCACACAAACCCTGTGGGTCTTGGATCATCTTGCCAAGAGTTTAAGAATGAATCTAAAATATAGATCTTGGAGAAAGACAAATCCTGAAGATATCACTTACGTGTGCAACCTAAAAAAGAAGAACTCATAGAAACAGAGTAGAATGGCAGTTGCCAGAGGCTGGGGTGGGAGAATGGGGAGATGTTGATCAAAGGGTACAAACTCCCAGGGGCACCTGGGGGGGCTCAGTCATGATCTCAGGGTCCTGGGATGGAGCCCTGCTCAATGGGGAGTCTGCTTCTCCCTCTCCCTCCCACACACCCCCCCACCCACACTTTCTCTCTCTTTCTCTCTCAAATAAATAAAAAATAAAATCTTTTTTTAAAAAAAGGTACAAACTCCCAGTTATAAGACAAATAAGTCCTGGGGATGCAATATACAGCTTGGTGATTATAGTTAATAATACTGTATTATACTTGAAACATTTGCATACTTCAGCGCTGTCAAGAGAGTAGGTCTTAAATGTTCTTACCACAGAAAAGAGATGGTAATTATGTGATGTGTTAGAAGTGTTAGCTAACTTAAGGTGGGAATCAGTCTGCAATATAGAAGTGTATCAAAGCAGCACACGGTGCACCCCAAACTTGCACAGTGTTCTGTGTCACTTATATCTCAATAAAGCTGGGGGGGTGGGGATTAAAAAATAAGAAGTAAAGTGCAGGTCTTTCAGCCTGGGGTTCTCCAGAAAGTTCTAAATCATTTAACATCTTTTTCCTAAATGTCAGATTCCTGAGACAGGCAGAAGAGGTACATATGCCTTCAGACTCTTTTCTTAGTACATGTGCTGAAGAGAGTGAGCAAAACGTGAAGAGTTCTTTCCAGTCTCCACTTAGGAGAGCAGATTAGTGACTGTTGCCGTGGGTACTAGAGGAACCATCCACATCTGCCTTTGAGGGGCTGAGCTTAGATGCAAGGACAGGTTTTCTATTAGGAAAAATCCCAAAGTCCTTGATCCAGGGTCAATTGTGTTCCCTACTTCTTGATACATTTCCTTCTTAAATATCTTGCCAGCCCTCTCACAGCAACAACACCTTTAATTTTGGGTTATTGTTAAATAGTATTTCCTATAAGCAATCTTATGTCATAGAACATGAGTCCTATTATATAGAGAGAGTACCAAATGAATAGCTTAAGGAGCTTACTATAGAAGGTAAGAGAAGAGTCTGACCCAAACTGCACAGAGGAAGTTCATTCTACTGTGGCTCAGACAGCCTGGATTTGAATGTTAGTCATTTCATTGATGACTCTTCTGAGCACAACAGTGTTCTCTGTGCACTGAGCCAGGTGCCGGGGATGCAGTAATGAGCAAGATGAGCATAGTTCCTAGCCATTCAAAGCCACTCATAGTCTATAAGAAAGCAATTAGAATAAATCGTGGTAAGTGCTCCACTAGGAAAGATGCAGGCTGTCCCGGGCAGGAACACTGAATCTAGTGTAGAAGGGCCAGAGAAGGCTTCTCGGAAGAAGCAACAATCTAAAGGAGCAAGCCAGGTGAAGAGAAGGAGTGCACCAAACCGGAAGTGTCTATGCAGCGACCAGGGAGAGTGGGCATGGTGCTTCCTAACAAACACCTAAGGTCCTGAACACCTGGAAGGTACAGGATAACATGTGGAATGTCAAAAGGAGCAGCCAGAGGTCCAGCCATGATGGGCCCGGTGAACCACGGACTTCAGCCAAAGGCAATGAGAAGCCATTGCAAAGATTTACGCAGAGGTGACATGATTACCCTTATGGTTCAAAGAGTGGAAATCAAGTCATAGAGAAGCAAGACTAGAGGCAGGAGGACCAGTGAGGGAGCTTCATGGAATAGCCCAGGCAAGAGATGATGCTGTATGGAGAAGTACAGTGGCAGGGAGATGCAGAAGGGCTCGTTTGGAGGAGGTTTCACAAGACTTGATGAGAGAGGGTCATTCTTCTGCTCCACTTTGAGCCACAGGAAGAATGATCATGCCCATGACTGGGAAAGGGAACATCAGTGGAGTAGCAGTTTGGAGACATGGAAGGAGGTTGGAGAAAGAAGGACATGAATTCCTTTTGGTAGGGTGACCATATCATTTATTATCCAGACGGACACACATTTGACAATACAAGGAGGCACGATTAGTGCTATCAGATCAACAACATAAACTGAGACTGTCCCTGGCAAACCAGACTTTTGGTCATTCTAGTCTGGGGACATACTGAGGTTGGCAGTACCGATAATAGATCCAAGTGCAGAAATCAAATAGGCAGCAGATCTATGGGTCTGACCTTGAGGTGAAATTCTTGACCAAAGAGTTTTCCACCAGGGGAACAATTTAGGAAGGCGGGGTTTTTTTCCAATTGCTTTACGATATATAATTAAGACACTTATTACGACTGTTGTCACTCTGCAAACCAAAATAAACTGGCAGGTAGGGATTATTGCTCTGTCCTTTCCTTACACTGTATCTCCTATCAGATGGTCCCAGGAGAACAGTCTCTAACTTGAAGTTAGAGTCAGGATGAATGTGATTAAGGCAATTTGCCTAAGGTTAGACTTTTAATGGAGGTCAGTTAGAGCAAGGATGGATGCACACACATATATCCCCAATCCTGAGGGGGGACAAAAAATGCTCAAAAAAAGATAGTCTACTGACTTTGGATTCGTGGCATCATTTTATATCTGGATGACAGCATGTTGTTGCTGTGGTTGTTATAATCATTAGCAATTATCATTATTATTATGACAGATGCCACACTGATGCCAAGCATTAGTCTTTGTCAACACTAGCATAAATGAATGCATATATTAAAGTTCTTTCCACTTTTAGTTCGGTCTCATTTTGAAGGCTCATCCTGAAATAACATGAAGACATTTATTGCTGTCACCTACCGGCTGATTATATCATTCGAAGAGAAAGCTATTCTAGAGAATGCACACAACAGTGAAGGATTTGGCTGGTAAGTCTGCAGAATTAAAGCATCCCACAAACAAGGTTTAGACTATTATTTGATAACTTGTTAACCTGACTGCAGTAATTATTTCTCTAATGCTGACAGAACTGCAGCACGTTAAAATTCAAGAGCCGCCTGGGGCGCCTGGGTGGCTCAGTCATTGAGCATCTGCCTTCGGCTCAGGTCATGATCTCGGGGTCCTGGGATCGAGCCCCTCATCGGGCTCCCTGCTCTGCGGGAAGCCTGCTTCTCCCTCTCCCCCTCCCCCTGCTTGTGTTCCCTCTCTCACTGTCTCTCTCTCTCTCAAAAAATAAATAAAATCTTAAAAAAAAAAAAATTCAAGAGCAGCTGGTGTGGAGACTCAGGCTTCTCCCAGTGTCTGAGCCACCATGAACCCTACCATTTGTTGCATATGCGGTCTTACTTGGAAAGTGGTCGTTAACACTTTCTCAGTAACTGATCTTCATGATCTAGAAAGCTTCCATCAGAATTTCAATTATTTTTTTGGCATGACCACTGTTGACAAGAGAGCCAGCAGCTGCTGAGAAAGCAGCAATCTCAAAAAAGAAAGGGCAACAAACCCAAATCGCCCTCCCTGGTAGAATGGATGAGTAAATTGGTATATTGATGCAGTGGAATTTTATACAGCAATGGAAATTTCAAAACCACAGCTACCCACATCGACATGGATAAGGCTAAAAATGTACAATGTTGAGTAAAAGAAGGAAAACATGAAAGAATACATATAGTAGTATTCTAGGATCAAAAACTGGACTCAGAATAATGTTAAGATGTGTACTTAACTGATGACCCCATAAGGAAAAGTAAGGAAGTGATCGTCATCAAAGTCAGAATAGTGTCACTCCCAGGGGAAGGACAGTTGGCATGTGACTGGGGAGAGACACATGGGGTTTCCAGGATGCTGTCAATGACCTATTTCTTGACCTGGCTGGTGGTTACATGGGTGTTCACTTTATAATTGTTAGACTGTGCTTTTGTGTTTTATGCGCTTTTCTGAATGCGTGCTCTACTTCACCAAAAAAAACCATTTTTTAAGCTAAAGAGACTACTCGAGTAGTAAATGTGGGAGGACCTAAATCTGTACATTTTAAAATTCTAATTATATTCATTTATGCAATGGGAACAGGAATTCTTAGAGTTCTACCTTTTCCTCCCTCTGTTCAGAGCTCTTCCCCAATGCCACCCCCTCTCAGGCCTTTCCACTCACCTCTGTCCCCACCCCCTCACACAGCGTCTTACACCTTGGACCCTCGCTCTCGGTTTCTGACACAAGGAGAAGTCACCTCTTGGCAGGTTGCAGGTATGGCGATTGGGGGATGTAGGAAAACTGCCATGCTGCCATCACAGCAGGACTGAGGAAGCCGCTCAGTAGTAAGAATGGCCTCCCACCAAACATACAGTACTGGTAATATACCGTCCTCTTTGAGGAATGACAGATTTATGCATGGAATTGCTTTGCTCATTTAGAATGGAGAGCCCAAACCCCTCCTGGTAGCTGACCACAACATTCTGTGCAGGCCAGCACCCCCTTCCCAATGAGGGGAATTAGCCCCATGGTGTACTTCCTGTTACCTGTTCTGGGACATTCTACAACAGTCTTGCCCCTCATTGAGTATGAGATGGAGATCCCTGCCTAAAAGAACAGCTTGAAGAACTAAGCCCTATATAGGAACATCTTTATTCTTAAGTCTTCCGAGGAAAATCTTTTTTACGGCAACCACCTTTGCTAGTAGATTCCAAGCTTTTCCCCAAGTAAGCCCACCATGGGTGACAGGAATAAGCAACATGGGTAAGAATTGTGTCCACAGTTCTCATGCCTGTTAGAAACCTAGTTTCCTTTCAGCCTAGCAGGATTCCGTCTGTGGGTCTGTATGAAGGTTCAGGGCTGTGCGAATCACTATGCTATCTCCTGAGGTTGCTTCATAAAAGGATGCATTTGCCAAAGATAATCAGATAGTCTATACAAAGCATAAATGTGAGCTGTAGCTTGAACCTGTTCTATTTCCTTGGATTTGAAATCATCACCTTTGATCTTAATTTTAGTCCTCTATGGTAACCATGGTTTCAGAATCCTTCTTTCAATTACTATGAGCTGTTGCATAAAAGGGATGTTAGGTTTAATCTCTTAAGCCCCCTCTGAAATTTCTGCACTGGTCTGGGTGGCAACTCACTTATAAAATGAACTTCAGACACTGCTTTCAAAGGCAGACAGAGGCTATCAGAGCTGAGCGTTTCATTTTCAGGACACTCATCATGGCAGAAGGCTCAGGCCTAAACAGTCCTTGCCCTGTGTGGAAGCATCCCATCTTGCTCCAGCTATCACCTCTCCCTGGAGCCTCCCAGACTCAGGCTGTTTTAACACCACAACATTTTTTAAGAAAATGCATTTTCCAGGGCGCCTGGGTGGCTCAGTTAGTTAGGCGTCTGACTCTTGGTTTGGGCTCAGGTCATGGGATCGAGCCCCGCGTAGACTCTGCTTGAGTTTCTCTCTCTCTGCCCCTCGCCCTGCTCCTGCTCATGCACACTCGTGCTCTCTCTCAAATAAATAAATAAAATCTTTTAAAAACAAAAGAACGAAAGAAAAGAAAATGCACATTCCAAGCCTGCCTCATTAACTCTCTGTCTTCTGGCCTTCCAGAGTCCTCTGTCTGGATCAAGCACACGCTTCTGGCAATGACTCCTTTAACTTCCAAACAGTTACCTCCCCAATTATTCTCTAGGTCCCTTCCACCTGCCTTTCTTCCCTCATCCACTTTGCACCCAGACTCTGGCCTGCCCCAAGCCTTCCACACCCTGGCCACCCCAACCCACAAGGGCTTCTCCCTGCTCTGAAGTGAGGAGGTCCCCATCTCTGCCTCCCTATGCACCTCACATAGCGTTGTTTTCTATTGCTGTTTATCTCTGTCCACGTAGGGCTGGATTGCCTGTCTTTCTTATAATTTCCCTAAGGGTATAACTGTGTCCAATAATTTGTGTGCACAGCTGATACTCTGCTGCACTGGGCATTCAATATTGATGTGCTGGGTAAAGGCTCTGATTTTTTTAGTCTAACCTCATAACCTTCACATGCCTCCCCTTTTCCCGCTCACCTGATTCACTATCTCTAACCTTTGTCTTGACCCAGCTCAACCCCAAATGAAAAGAGCATGTCTTTCTTATTCCCTGGGAAGTTTTCTCATTAAATGCCACCTTTTTTTTTTTTAACAACCCTGCTTTCCAACACAGTCTCTGAAATCCATCCTTTTCCCAGTCTCCTGAGATACTTATTTGCTTGCATTTAGATCAATAGTATATTCTTTGCTCTTACACCTCTCTCTCCGTTAGACTGGGACCAACACTGAGGACCAAAACGATGCCTATGCTTTATTATACAGCCCCAAGGGCTTCACACCCCACAGGAATTCTGAGGCCTTCCCTGATGGGCCGATTGACAGTTTTAGGTATAGAAGCTTCCTCCCCAGACAGCACCGTTTTGCTCATCCTTATCCCATACGATCCCCCTCGGCCACACCATCACTCCCTCCTGCTCCAAACAGCCCCTCCCTCACACTACATCATCAACTGTCCATTGAAATCCTCCCATTGTTGACTTATCATAAAGCCTTTAATTGAAACACTATTCCAGTACCAAGCACTTAGACCCATGCTGGCTCTTTAAATTGTTAAATTAAGTTAATCAGAATTAAACACAATTCATTTCCTCAGTTGTACTGCCTACAGTTCAAATGATGAATAGCGGCCATTGTATTAGACCAGGCAGGCCCAGAACATTTCCAGTGTCACAGAAAATTCTGTTGGACAGTGATGACTTAGAGCAAGCAGAAGTGAGGAGAAAACAGGAGAAGAGAGGGTTTATTTAGCCAGTGGGGGTCGTCTGGCTCATTTCGCAGCTCTTAGGGAGGAGTGTGCCTACACTCCCTGAGGAATACGGTGGTTCATTCTTCTGCTCTGCTTTATTTCCTGTCGATTTCAAGGCAAGTCTTTTCACCACCCCCTGGGCAATCTATCAAACCTGTCACCATCGACAGGGCCAGGAAGTTCTCCCCTAAAGTCTTGCCTTGTTTGTGGAATTCCTTGCCTGCCTAAAGCAGCTGACCTGGGCAGCCTGATACCATTGCATCTTCAAATATCCGTCGTGATTTTTTTAATGCCAGGCATTGCAGTTTCAGTTTTATACTTTGCTGAAATTCTTTTGTACTTGACCCTGAGGTGAGCATAGCACTGTGGACTCAAGTTTATAAGTAAAATAATCAATAGCCTAAATTTCAGATGTTCAAAAGAACTCAGAGAAGGGAAACAAAGCCAGAAATACAGAAGACATTTCACCTTTCCTATAACGTTATTTACATGGGTTGGGTTTGGGAATTTGTTGTCTTAGTAAATCTTTCCTCCTCTCTCACTCTCTCATTCTCACTCTCTCTTGCTAAAAAAGGCAGGGACGACTTCTCATGCAAACTCAAGATCTTTGAGATTTCATCTAAGTGCTCATTTTTAGACTTCTTCCCCTTTTCTAATCTGGTAATGCCATCACCAACTGTGAGATTCTCTTTTCTCATCATATGCCTGCTACGTAGAAGAAACTGCCTGTACATTTCACAGCTATGTAGGACTTTATGAGAAAATAGATCATGGCCCCCTGTCAGTATTCACAACATTTATTTTACATGCCTTCAAGCATTAGGCAAAGCCCAAACCATTCCCAGCATTACTAACTGGATTTAATATCAGCTTAATTTGATCCCTGTAAATGCAACTGAAAATTTTTCATCTTGATCCTGCTAAGTAGTAAATCACATGAATGATAGGGAGTGTGCTTGCATTTCTAATAGTTCTCAAACAGATGGTCCCTATTTACAACCATCGCAATTAACACATCACCAGTAGGACTCCACCACGGCCCACCACAGTTCGGTTTAATGCAAACATCTTTGCTGCCCTTTATCTGTCTCCAAAAGAATATATTCCTCTTGTCCATTTGGATCTGGGGGAAAAAAACAAACAAACCTCTCTCGACTACTTAAATTCAGCCTTGCACAGCAGCCTCCCATGTGATTACACACACACACACACACACACACACACACACACTGACCCTTGCTTCTGAATGATTTTGCAATATCCCAGCAGGAAAAAAAAAAAAATTTACAGTAGCAAGCCTGTGTCTTTTTTTCTTCTTCTCTCATAAAAAGCAGTTTTATTACTTCTGTAATATAAAGTATATGTCCTTCAGCACTAATACCCCATGTCACAGCAGCCAAATTAATCACTTTTTTTTAATATTTTATTTATTTATTTGACAGAGAGAGACACAGTGAGAGAGGAACACAAGCAGGGGGAGTGGCAGGCAGAGGGAGAGGGAGAAGCAGGCTTCCCGCAGAGCAGGGAGCCTGATGCGGGGCTCGATCCCAGGACATGACCTGAGCTGAAGGCAGACGCTTAACGACTGAGCCACCCAGGCGCCCCCCAAATTAATCACTTTAAACACCATTCACAGGGAAATCTTTTGCTCGAAAGTAATCACGACCACTCAGGAGTCCAGTTCTTTTATACTGGAGTTGGTTGATATTTGCCTACCTTAATAGAGATGCCACACCATCTTTACAAATCCAGCACTGCAGCCTGCATTTTTAAAGACATGCACAATTTGTCAAGGAACAATCAGTTTCAAAAATTACAGAGAGACAAACATGGCTATGGGGAAGTTTCAGTGGCCATGATGGTCCCCACCATCGCCAGGCCTCTGATGGAAGAAGAACTGGCATCAAAGCAAAGCACAAGATGAGCTGATTGTGACTTTTTTTAATGAGAGAGAAAGCCCTTTCTCTGTTCTATGTCCATATGTATTTAACAATTTGGGCTCCATATTTATATTATTGCAGAATCCTCTCCAGGAAAATTGGGCTCATTGGGAGCTTTGCACCTTCTCTCTCATACACATCTGGACATGTTATATCTGAAAATTGGAAAATGCACATGCATTCACAGACCACGCAAAAAATAAGAGTGGGAAACGCCGAGCCCATTTATCATTCTCAGTGAAAAAAAAGTATACAGGCAGCTTCTTCTGCAAGAGAAGCAAATGAATGAAAAGGGTGAGCAGAGTGCTAATAACGTACCACGGCTCCAGATTAAAGTGTCAGTGCTCCTGCTCAGCATCTGAGAAGCTAAAATGCTTCTCTGGGTTTTGATTAGGAAAAGGAAGATACTCAAAGAAATGTGAGCTGCTCAGGACACGTTTTCGTAAGCCAACCACGCCCTGTCAAGTCAGTAGCGGAGATGATGCTGGTGGGGGTTCCAGGCCCGGCTGAAGTCCCTGACAAAGTCAGGAGGCAGATGAATTGATGTTTCCAGGGGTCTTTGCTGAGGCTCCCAAGCAGCCCACCTCGTGCCCAGCCCTCTTCAGTTCCTGTGCTCCCAGCATCATACGGAACCTATTTCTCTTTCTGGTCTGGCAGCTCGCCTCACTCTGGGTCACCTCAGTGAGCACCAGCTTAGGGAGACACGATAACCAAACCACCCCCGTGCCCCCCGCCCAGGCAAAAGAAGCAGAGACGTCTGTGTTGCAAGATCCTGGCCACGCCCTCTCCAGAGGAGAAGGAGATGCCTCCCATTCCTTTGCAATGCACCCACTGCCAAGGAAAGCAAACACAGTATGCTTCCCAACCAGTTTGTCCTGACACTGACTTCAAGCATTTTCAGGATTTGATCAAACAGAAGCCTAGAGAGACAACCCCCCGCCCTGCAGGGTTTCCCCCACTTAAACTTGACTGCACTTCCCCTTCCTCTTGGAATTCAAACACCTCACCGGTGCTTTCTTCCCAATATTAGCCTCTGTAGTGTTAAGTTCCAAAATGGAACCTTCAAAGCATTGCTGCAGTTGGAGTAATCTTTATCTACGTTTTTTCTTTTTTTCCCCAGTTTTATTGAGATGTAACTGACATACAACATTGTATCAGTTGAAGGTGTACAGCATGATGATTTGATGCACATATCTATTGTAAAATGATTGCCAAAATAGGGTTAGTTAGCATTTCCATCACCTCACATTGTTATCGTTTGGGGTGGAGGGGTGGGAGCATTTAAGATCTATTCTCTTAGCAACTTTCAACTATATGATACAGTATTGTTAACTATCATTACCATGCTATATACATTGGATCTCCAGAATTTATTCATCTTATAACTGGAAGTTTGACCCTTTGACCAACATCTGTCCATTTCCCCCACCATCCAGCCTCTGACAACAATCATTCTACCTGTGTCTATGAATTCAGCTTTTTGGCTCTTTAAGATTCCATATATAAGTGAGATCATGCGATATTTGTCTTTTCTGTCTGACTTATTTCACTTAGCATACTGCCCTCAAGGTCCATCCATATTGTTGCAAATGCCAGAATTTTCTTCTTTCTTGTGGCTGAATAATATTCCATTATATATATATACACACACACATATATATACCATGTCTTCATTAACCATTTATCCACACGTGGACACTTAGTTTGTTTTCACATCTTGGCTATTGTGAATAATTCTGCAATGACTATGGGGTGCAGATATCTCTTTGAGATTCTGATTTCACTTCCTTTGACTATATACCCAGAAGTAGGATTGCTGAACCATATGGTAATTCAATTTTCAGTTTTCTAGGGAACCTCCATACTGTGTTTCCATAGAAGTTATACCAATTCATGTTCGCACCAACGGTGCACAAAGATTCCCTTTTCTCCACATCCTCACCAACACTTACGATCTCTTGAATTTTGATGAGAGCCATTCAAAGAGGTATGAGGTGATATCTCCTGTGGCTTTGTTTGCATTTCCCTGATAATTAGTAATGTTGAACATCTTTGCATGTACCTATTGGCCATTTTTATGTCTTTTTTGGAAAAATGTCTATTCAAGTTCTCTGCCCAATTTTTATCAGATTGTTTGGTTTGAGGGAGGGCTATTTTTGTTTTTGTTTCACTGTTGAGTTGTATGAGTTCCTTACACATTTTGGATATTAATCTCTTATCAGATGGTGGTTTGCAAATATTTTTCTCCCATTCTATAGGTTGACTTTTCATTCTATTGATTGTTTTGCTGTGCAGAAGGATGTGATTACACTTGCTGATTTTTGCTTTTGTTGCTTGTGCTTTTAGCATTATATCCAAAAAAAAAAAAATTATTGGCAAGACCAATGTCAAGAGTCTTTTTCCCCTATGTTTTCTTCAAGAATTTTACAGTTTCAGGACACTTAGATGGTTCAGTCAGTTAAGCGTCTGACTCTTGATTTCAGCAAGGGTCCTGATCTCAGGATTGTGGGATCCAGCCCTGCGTCAGGCTCTGCACTCAGCATGGAGTCTGCTTGAAATTCTCTCTCCCTCTCCCTCTCCCCCCATGCTTGCTCTCTCTCAAATAAATAAATAAAATCTTTTTTTAAAAAAAGAATTTTACAGTTTCAAGTCTTATACTTAAGTCTTTAATCCATTGAGTTAATTTTTTGAATGGTGTAACATAGAGTTACAATTTCATTCTTCTGCTTGTGATTACCCAATTTCCCCATCACCATTTGTTGAGGAGACTATCCTTTTCCCATTGAGTATTCTCGGCTCCCTTGTCAAATATTAGTTGCCAAAATGCAAGGGTTTATTTCTGGACTGTTTATTCTGTTCCATTGGTCTGTGTGTCTATTTTTATGCCAGTACCATACTGCTTTGATTACTATAGCTTTATAAGATAGCAGGCCCTGAAATCAGGAAGTATGATGCCTCCAGCTTTGTTTCTCTTTCTCAGGATTGCTTTGGTGATTTGGGGTCTTTTGTGGTTCCATAAAAATTTTAGGATCATTTGTTCTATTTCTGTGAAAAACATCATTGGAATTTTGATGGAGATTGCACTGAATCTTTAGATCATTTGGGACAGTATGGACATTTTAAAAATATTAATTCTTCCAATCATGAGTACAGGATATCTTTGCATTTATATGTGTCTTCTTCAATTTCCTTCATCAGTGTCATAGATTAGTGTACAGATCTTTCACCTCCTTGGATAAATTTATTCTTAGGCATTTTATTATTTTTGATGCAATTGTAAGTGGCATTTCTTAATTTCTCTTTCTGATAGTTCATTGTTAGTGTATAGAAATGCAACTGAGTTCTGTATATTGATTTTGTATTCTGCAACTTTGCTGAACGCATTTACCAGCTCTAATAATTTTCTTGTGGAGTCTTTAGGATATTCTATATGTAAGACCATATCATTTGGAAAAAGACACAATTTTACTTCCTTCTTAACAATTTAGATGCCTTTTATTTCTTTTTCTTGCCTTGTTGCGGGTTTAGGACCTCCAGTACTATATTGAATAGCAGTGGTAAAAGTGAGCACCCTTGTCTTGTTCCTGATCTTGGAGGAAAAGCTTTCAACCCGTCACCATTGAGTATGATGTTAGTTGCGGATCTGTCCTATGTGGCCTTTCCTATGTTGAGGCATGCTCCTTCTATATTTAATTTGTTGAACATTTTATCATGAAAGGATGTTGTATTTTGTCAAGGGCTTTCTCTGCATCTACTGAGATGATCATACGATTTTTATCTTTTATTTTATTAATGTAGTATTGCTTTGCTTATGTTAAACCATCCTTGCATCCCAGAGACAAAAACCCCTTGGTCATGATGTAAGAGCCCTTTAATATGCCATTGGATTGAGAATTTTTGCATCCAAATTCATCAGGGATGTTGACTTATAGTTTTCTTGTAGTGACCTTATCTGGCTTTGGTATCAAAGTAATGCCAGCCTCATAGAAGGAGTTTGGAAATGTTCCCTTTTCTTCAATTTTTGGAAGAGTTTGAGAAGGAGCGGCATTAATTCTTCTTTAAATGTTTGGTAGAGGGGCTCCTGGGTGGCTCAGTCAGTTTAGGGTCCAACTCTTGGTTTAGGCTCAGGTCATGATCTCAGGATGGAGAGATCAAGCCCCACATTGGGCTCTGCACTCAGCGCACAGTCTGCTTGAGATTCTCTCTCTTCCTTTCCCTCCCCTTTTGTCCCTCCCACCTCTCAAATAAATACATAAAATATTTTTAAAAATTAATGTTTGGTAGAATTCACCAGGGAAACCATCTGGTAGTGGACTTCTGTTGGGAAGTTTTTGATTGCTAATTAAATCTCTTTACTGTTGATCTGTTCAGATTTTCTGTTTCTTCATGATTCAGTCTTTAAAGGCTGTATGTTTCTAGGAATTTATCTATTTCCTCTAGGTTACCCAGTTTGTTGGTATATAGCTGTTCATAGTCTCTTATAATCCTTTGTATTTGTGTGGTATCAGTTGTAATGTCTCTTCTTTCATTTCTGATTTTGTCGGTATGAATCTTCTCTTTTTTTCTTAGCCTAACTAAAGTTTTGTCAACTTTATCTTTTAAAAAAACAGTTCTTAATTTCATTAATCTTTTCTATTGTTCTTCTGGTCTCTATTTCATTTATTTCAACTCTATTCTTTGTTATTTCCTTTCTTCTACTAATATTGGCTTAGTTCTTTTTCTAGTTGTTTGAGTGTAAAGTTAGATTGTTTATTTGAGATCTTTCTTTTCTTGAGTTAGACATTTATCACTATAGATTTCCCTCTGAGAACTGTCTTTGATGCATCCCATAACTTTGGTTACATTGTGTTTCCATTTTAATTTGTCTCAAGCTACTTTTTATTTCCCTTTTGATTTCCACTTTGACCTATTGGTTGTTCAGGAGTTTATTGTTTAATTTTCAAATGTTTGTGAATTTTCCAGTTTTTCTCCTATTATTGATTTGTAGTTGGAAAAAATACTTGGTATTATTTCAATCTTAAATTTGCTAAGATGTGGTTTGTGATCTAACCTATGGTCGATTCTGGAGAATGTTCTGTGTTTGCTTGCGAAGAATGTGTATTATGCTGCTTTTGAATAGAATGTTCTGTATATGTGTTAGGTCCATTTGTCTCAAGTATGGTTCAAGTCCAATGTTTCCTTACTGATTTTCTGTCTGGATGATCTCTCCATTGTTTTAAGGTGGGGTATTCAAGTCCCCTACAATTATTGTATTGTCTGTTTTTCTTTTCAGATCTGTTAGTATTTGCTTAATATGTTTGCGTGCTCTGATGTTGGGTGCATATATATTTACAATCATTATATCCTCTTGATGAATTATATAATGGCCTTCCATTTATTTATTTATTTAAATTCCAGTATAACTAACATGCAGTGTTATATTAGTTTCACGTGTACAATATAGTGATTCAACAACTCTATATATTATTCAGTGCTCCTCACAATAAGCGCACTTTTTTTTAAAGATTTTATTTATTTATTTGAAAGAGAGAGATAGAGCAAGAGAGAGATAGAACGAGAGAGAGCACGAGTGGAGAGGAGAGGGAGAAGCAGGCTCCCCAAGAGCAGGGAGCCCGACACAGGACTCAATCCCAGGACCCTGAGATCATGAACTCAGCCGAAGGCAGACGCTTAACCAACTGAGCCACCCAGGCGCCCACAATAAGTGCACTCTTAACCTCCTTCACCCATTTCACCCATCCCCCCACCCATCTCTCCTCTGGTAACCATGAGTTTGTTCTCTATAGTCAAGAGTCTGTTTTTTTGTTTCCCTTTTTCATTTGTTTGTCTCCTTTTTTCGTTTGTTTCCTCAATTTTACATATGAGTAAAATCATATGGTATTTGTCTTTCTCTGACTGACTTATTTCACTTAACATTATACCCTCTAGCTCTTTCCATGTTGTTGCAGATGGCAAGATTTCATTCTTTTTATTGCTAAGCAATATTCCACTGGCATGCATATGTAGATAGATAGGTAGATAAATAGATCCCCCATCTTTATCTGTAATGGCCTCCTTTATCTTGTTACAGCTTTGAATTGAAATCGATTTTTCCTAATATAAATATAGCTCTCTTTTGGTTCCACTTGGATGAAATATTTTTTCCATTCCTTCACTTTCAACCTACGTGTGTCCTTGAAGCTGAAGTGTCTCTTGTAGGCATCTTATGGCTGGGTCTGTTTTTTATCCATTCAGTCACTCTATGCCCTTTGATTGGAGAATTTAATCCATTTACCTTCAGAGTAACTATTAATAGGTAAGGACTTACTAATGTCATCGCATTGATTGTTTTTTGGCAGTTTTGTAGTTCTCATGTTCCTTTCTTCCTCTCTTGATGTTTGCCTTTGTGAAATGATGATTTTCTGTAGTGGTATGATCTGATTCCCTTCTCCTTATCTTTTGTAGGTTTTACTTTGTGGTTACCATGAAGTTTGCATAAAGCACCTTATAGATATAACTGTTTATTTTATACTGATAACAACTTAACATCAATCACATACAAAAACTTTACTGTTTTAGTCTCCCCTTTTATATTTTTGATGTCACAACTTACTAGTTTTTATACTATGTGTCCATTAACAAGCTATTATAGCTATAATTTTTTAAATATTTTTGTCCTTTAACCTTTCTATTACAGTTAAGTTGTTAACACACCACCACATTAGAGTATTCTGAATTTGACTATATACTTACCTTTACCAGTGTGCTGTAGATTTTCATTACTAATTTTTCATTACTAATTACATATTTTCATTACTAATTAGCGTCCTTTCATTTCAGCTTAAAGAACTCCTTTCAGCATTTTTTTTAAGGCACATCTAGTGGTGATGAACTTTCTCAGCTTTTGTTTATCTGGGAAGGTCTTTATCTCTCCTTCATTTCTGAAAGACAGCTTTGCCATATAGAGTATTCTTGGTTGGTAGTCTTTAAATTTCAGCACTTTGCACATATCATCCCACTCTCTCCTGGACTGTAAGGTTTCTGCTGGGAAATCCACTATTAGCTTTATTGGGGTTTTCTTGTAAGTTACAAGCTTCTTTTCTCTTCCTACTTTGAAGATTCTGTCTTTGACAGTTTTATTATATGTAGTCCCCCCTTATCCATGGCTTTGCTTTCCATGGCTTCAGTTATTCACAGTCAACTGTGGTCCAGAAGCAGATGACCCTCCTTCTGATGTACTATCAGAAGGTCAGTAGCAGCCTAACTAATGCTATGTCACAAAGCCTGTCTCATCACATAGGCATCTGATCACATAGACATTTTATCATCTCACATCACCACAAGAAGGGTGAGTACAATACAATAAAATATTTTGAGCGAGAGACCACATTCCATAACTTTTAGTACAATATATTGTTGTATATATTATATATATGTTAAGTATAACAATATATTGTTATAATTGTTTAATTTTCTCATTAGTTATTAATCTCTGACTGTGCATAGGTATGTATGTATAGCAAAAAACATGGTCTATATAGGGCTCAGTACTATCCACAGTTTCAGGTGTCCACTGGGGATCTTGGAAAGTGTCCCCTGCAGATAAGGGGGGGCTGCTGTAAATTGAGGGGCCTTGGAGAATACCTCTTTAAGTTGAGTTTAGAGACCTGTGAGCTTCATGAACTTGGATGCCCAAAACTCACCCCATATTTGGGAAATTCTCTGCTATTATTTCTTTAAAAAGCTTTCTACCCTCTTCTCCCTCTCTTCTCCTTCTGGAACTCTGATAATTCAGATTGTTTGTTCTGATAGTTTCCAGTAGACTCCCTGATGTGACTAGTAGGATCCACACTCCCTTGGTATGTTTTGGCCCCCTCACTGGGCAGCTTATGACTCATCAAGAGAGAAATGGGCCTCTTTGGCAGTGCTCCATGCAACTAGGGAAACTGGGCACTCATGCGCACTTACTTTCCCCCATGGGAGAAATTACAGGCCTAGAAGGGCTCTCTGAGCCCTGAGCTGTACCACCTTGGGGGTAGGGTGATGCAGGTAAAGTCAAACTATTCCTCTTACTCTCAGTTTTTTTTGCTCCAACCATGGGACTTCTCTGCTGGGCTCCTAGATTTCCACAAAGGCTCTTTCATCCCTGGGTGATTGTCTAAGACAGTGTTCTCCTGGGACTCCTAGACCATGGCTGAGAGTGGCTGGAGCTGGTTCATGGGGCACTTTAGGGTCCGCAGCCAGGACTGAGGTCTTTATGTCTATTTCTTGACACACAGCTGGACAAGACTCCACCTGGATTCCCTTGGCATATGGTGCTGGTGATAGAACAAAAGCTGAATGGACCTATGGCCTAGTCCTCAGGAGTATGGAGTTGTTTCTGGGTCTATAGTTGGGACTATGGCTGGTGACTCAGCTGTCTGGGTGCAGGCCTGTCTCCTAAAACAGTTCTCCTCCTTCTTGAACTACCCCAGGGTGTCACAGTCTTCCACCTGGATCCCACAGCTCCCACAAAGGCACTTTCGGCTGTGGATAGATTCCAAACAGTTGTTGTTGAGGAGGGGATACAAATGACAAATGTTGGATTCAGCCATCTTGCTGACATCACTTCTTCTGAATATGCAGACTAATCTTTAGTGTGTGTTTTCTGCTTAAAAAAAAAAATGTGGTGTTGAATTTTTTAATAACCTGTTGGGGGGGCTTGCCAAAGAAAGTCCATTCCATGAGTCTTAGCAAGTATCCATAGTGATAAAGACAGTGGGAACTGAATCTGGACAGGCTGCCCCAGATCCTTCTCCAAGGCTCTGTGAACCACTACTAAGCAGCCCAGGCTTCTACTAAAAGCATCCACCCCACAGCATGACAGGGCTGCCTCTTCAGGAGGAGGAGAAGCAAGGAAGTAAGGAGTTCCGATTCAGAAGCACTTGCGGCTGTGGGCAAGAGGCAGTTAATTCAGATTCCCTCTGAAGTGAGGGCTGAGGTAGGGAATATTCTGAAATGGGACACTGAATTAGCCCCTAAGTATGTTTACCTATCCCTGGTCCTCAGAACCAAATCTTCTTGGAGATAAAGCTGTGTGGGCCCAAAGGTTCTGGAAGACAAAGGCTGGACCTCTTATAGGTATTCCTGGGCCCTCTTATAGGCATTCCTGTGAATGAGGTGGGACACCGAATTCAAGGTGTCTGATGTACCTCACTACACTGCTTTATAAAACCTCGGTTTGCCATTTTTAAAGAAAGGCCTGAAGTAGCAGAGCTTCTAGAGTTGCAAAAGCAGGAGTTCCAGAGAAATGAATAAAATAACCAGTTCTCCCAGCTCCAAGGGAAACCTCATTTAGATACAATAAATTGCACAACTAAGAATATAGGTGAGGTACTTTGCAAACACTGATTAAGTACTGTAATCAAAGGTTGGTAAATTTACTAAGAGTTTTAGAGAGCTACTTAGCTCCCCTGAATTGTAGGGTAGAGATTATAACGGCCTACATATATTAAAAAGGCATCAACACCAGAGAAAGAGGTTTGTTATTTAGCAGGGCATGAGGGGCTGTAACGTAGTTTGGTGACAGTATCGCCTAGAGAAGGAAGCGGGGAGGGTCTTTCAATGATTCACACCCAATGAGCATACACGGAGCTTTATCACTTAAGGAGGTTTCTGTGAGACTAGGTGATTGGATGGGACTTCAGTAACCCAGGGCTCAAGCTGTATTCCAGAAGTGATCTTTGTCTGAAGGGTCTTTATCAAAGGTAGAAAACACAGAGCCCAAATACGACTCTAGTGTAGTCAGTATGTTTCTAAATGCCAATGTCCAGAAGTATTCGGTCGTGGTCCAAGGAGGTATTCGATGCAGGAAATGCTAAATGCTTAGTATAACACATTTATCAGGTATAAAATGTCCCTAAATCATCTTTGTCTAATTCTGAAAGTTTTTCTTCTGCTGCACGGTTTCTCATTGCCACCACAATTGACATTCTGGACCAACTGGTTCCTTGAGGGGAGGGGAGTTTTCCTGTATGTAATAGGGTGTTTAGTGGCATCCTTGACCTCTACCTATTATAAGCCAGCAGCACCCCTCAGTTGTAATAATCCAAAATATATCCAGTCATTGCCAAGTGTCTTCTAGGATCCAGAGTTTCCCCTGGCTGAGAACCACCAGCCTAGAGGAAGGAGTTACTTCCTCTAATTCACCCAAAGGCACCCTGTGCGCTGACGGTGGTGTGTTAGCAAACCCATCTGTGTCCACCCCTAAGACCAAATAAGCCATATCAGCTTGGGGGAATCCTAGATGCAACAGAGGTTTGGAATGGCTGTGATCTTCAGCAAAAGGCTAACACAGAGAGAAAGGACATGGTGGGAAGGAAAAACTAAAGATAGAATTTTAAAGGGCAGTGGGTTGATACCCAGAGGTTGCTTTGTTTTCATTGTTCATTCTCCCAAGTAGTGCCTGTTGAGTGTCTACTGTGTGACTGGCTTGAGGCTCTAGCCTGTAAGGGCTACAAAACCAAAGTAACATGGAGTCCCGGGCCTGCAGAACTTTGTAGTCTGCATGCGGAGGTGAGCAGAGACATGTCCAACAGTAGGAGTCCACACAACAGCAGTATGTAATATACAGAAATAGTGATGCGTAATCGTATATGCTGTCGGACACAGAGCCAGTCCTACATTATGCAGAGAATAGTATTGACAGCTCCTTAGATTAATAAATAACTTCAGTGAAGGAAGATGAGTTCATTCCAGAAAATTCTATTGCCCAAATATTTTATTAGTATCTTTTACCTGAATGAAGAGTTTGGAAGGCCCAGGTTGTAGGCCAAGTCCAATCCTAACCAGCTACATGACCCCTGACTGCCACTTAACTGCTCTAGGTCTCCGTTTCCCCATCTCTAAAATGGCAGGGCTGGACTGGATCATTCCTTGGGCCTTTCCAGCTACAACTTTCCCTGACTCTGAGCCCTTTTGGATAATTGTCTCCAGGTGATTGGACTTATTAAGCAGTTTTGGGTTTTCTCTATTCTGAACTCAGTTTCTCATCCAACAATGTATTTCATCCCAGAATGTGCTATATTAAAAAACCATTTTTCCAAGTCGACAGTAGCTTTAGCTTGAAATATATATTATGCCATAAAAAATCACTATAGATTTGTAAAGCAAAACTCAGAAACATTAAAATTAGCCCATAAGAGCTTTAAAATTAATTTGATCTTGAATGTGTCTGTGAATGAATGGGCTTGACATAAGCCTTTCGATTTCTCGCTCCACTTCAGAGAGTGCGCAAAGTACAAACTGTAAATCAACCTCCACATTTGCTGATATGGCCACTAAGCTGGAAAAAAAAAGAGAGATGGCTAATAAACTATTCAAACAAGATTTAGGAGCTTGGAAAACGCAGGGCCCCAGCTTGTGACTTGCCTTCTTTGAATTATGCTCATGTGACTCAGGTGGTGTCTAGACACCCAGAGAGTGGACACTGGAAGCAGAGGGTCTAGTAACTCAAGATGGAACAGGACTTCATTTTTATTATCCATTTCAAGCAGGCATGTCTGAGAAAGAGTATGTTCTCCGATGGGAGAGTGATAGAAAGAACTGGGACTGAGGTCAGAGGGATACAAATGTTCACTTCATGTCTCCACTCAGTTTGGCATGGGCCACGCAACAGTGAGCCTGATAGACTAGAGAGTATGTAGACAGCAGGAGTAGTCCACATATATCCAATATGTTGGTACAGAATTCACCATCACACATTAGCTACTCTGTGAAAGGAGAAGCGATATGGAAATAGGATGGACTTGGGGTCAGATTGATGCAGGATAAAATCTTAACTCTACTACTATCTAGTTGTGTGACTTTGGGCAAGCTATGTAACTTCTGGGGGCTTTCATTTCCCTATCTATGAAGTGGATGTGATGAGGCCCATCATCAGAATTGTTGTGAGAATTAAATGAAGTAATGTGTGTTTCAGGATTAAGTCAGCTGCATATAACAGAAAACCCAAATAACAATGCGTTAACCCCAGTAGAAGTTGACTTTTCTTTATATAATATGAAGCCTAATGGTAGCAGTTTAGGGTAGACAAGAGGGCTCCATAATATCAGGAATGCCCCAGTTTCCTTCTTTATTGTGCTGTATTATCTTTAGCATGTGGCTTTTATCCTTGAGATGACCTTGTGATCATAAGATCGTTGCTGCAGCTCCAGCCATCACATTTGCATTTCAGACAGGAAGAAGGAAGAAAAGGGAAAGACAAAAAGCCTGCCTTCTGGCTGAGTTTTTAACCCAGCAACTTTTATTTATAATTCACACAACTATTTATAATTCATTGGCTATACCTATCTTCAAGGGAGACGGGAAAAGTTGGGATTTTAGCTAGAAACAGCACCCCCAACAATATAGGGGATTGTGGCAAAAGGGGAGAATAGTGGATAATTAGCAATCTCTCTCCTTTTATGTAAAGCACCTAGCAAATGGAAGGTATTCAGTGAATAGTAGGTATTTAATTTATTCTTAAAACTATCTTGGAAATGTTTGGCCCATCTCACCATGCTGACTTCCTCAGAAGATGTCTGCATCTTTGGGTGAAGACCCATCCCTCAGAGGCCTCCACAACCCTTT
Source organism: Halichoerus grypus (assembly GCF_964656455.1). Lineage (NCBI taxonomy): Eukaryota > Metazoa > Chordata > Mammalia > Carnivora > Phocidae > Halichoerus > Halichoerus grypus. The sequence continues at coordinate 20,621,687 of NC_135723.1, read as the reverse complement.
GGGTATCCCACAAAGGAGGCTAGACCCTCTTCTAGACCACAGCCTTTTGCATATTTGAAAGCACTGTCCTGTTCTCGTCAGGCCATCTCAGCTCCACACTGCCTGCCCCCAGGTCCTTCTGGTCAAACAGTATTGTCAGAAACCTGCACATTCTTCTCTGAACTAGATTTCTCTTCAGCTGTGGCTCCCACAGCAGAACTCAATGATCCAGGTATAGGCAACCCAAGAGGAAGCAGAAATTGTCCATCAGTTCCTGAGTTTTAGACCCTTTCCTTGCCCCTCACTCCTGCCATGCCTGACTCATAAATCAGCCCTGGGACTTCATTCAGCAGAGGCCCTGACACAGCCCCAGGCCTCTTCCTATGGGATGGTCTCCGAAACACAGCCAACCTCCCCCTTGGGAGCAGAGAAGCAGAGCCCCTGGGTCTTTGTCCCCAGCCCCCCTCAAAGTCCCCAGGCAGGCAGGAGGGTGCTGCTGCTATCTGAATTAGCAGGGAAAAGGGCAAGGAGACAGCCTCACAGGATGGAGAGGGGAGAGCTCCTGCCCCAGGAAGCACAGAGCTCAGTAACTCACATCTAGCCCTCTCCTTTGTCCCCTTGTCTGAAACCAACAGACCTAGATGCTCAGATATTCTTCCAACAAAGGAGCGGTGACCCAAGGGTACAAGACGTGTGCTTAGGAGATACTGGCCTGACAGTCCTTCCCAGGGAGTGAGGCCAGTAGGACTCAGGAGAGCACAGCCAGCTGGCCCTCCTGGTCTCCAGCCACAAGGGTGTTGGATAAAGTCTCCCCAGGCCAGAGCAGCTGAAGAGGTCAGACAAATGGCATAAGTAGGCAGGTAGGAGGAAAAATTGTCCCCAAACATACTACCTCTCAAAGCCCAAAGCCTCCTAAGAGGTCCAGGCTGCAGTCTGGCCCACTGGTCTCGGGCCTTAAACACAGCTCTCACTCCCTGGGGAGACAGAGCACCCCCATGAAGGCCTCCCAGAGGGTTTGACTCTCACTAACCAAGGGTCTGCAGCCTGGCTTGCCCACCGTCAAAGGTGAGCAAAAATGGGCAAAATTAAAGGGAAGAGAGTAGAAAAAAATGAAAAGACTTACTCCTGTAACGGGAAGTGTTTGAGGTCACACACGGGTGTCTTTTAAGTCATGGATTGCTGGGCTGCTCATGGAATATATGAAAGAAGAAGGAGTGGCTTCCCTTTGCATAGGATGGGTATCCATCCTGGTTTCCCCAGGATTCCCAGTTTATGCCTGCTGACTAGATATAATTATTGATAGGGGGCACCTGGATGGCTCACTCAGTTGAGTGTCCAACTGTTGGTTTCAGCTCAGGTCATAATCTCAGGATCCTGGGATGAAGCCTGGCCTGGAGCCTCACATCAGGCTCTGCACTCAGCATAGAGTCTGCTTGTCCCTCTCCCTCCCCCTCTGCTCCTCCCCTCAAACTCACACTCTCGCTCTCGTGAATGTATAAAATCTTTAAAAATAATAATAATAATTACTAATAGCACCCAGTTTCGCTCTCAAGAGTGACCTAGTTGGACAACAAATGAAATGGTGGCTCAACCTTGGGGAGGGACTAGGAAGAATAAAAATCATTCTTTTGATAACATTTTCCTTATAACTCATATCTATATCCAGAAATTGACCATTTCACCATGTGATCATGTTCAGCTTTACAAATTAAACATTTTATTCTTTTCCAAGCTAAATTATCTTAAAGTACTATGTCATCAAGCTGCACTTTATTCTTAATTTAAAAAAAAGTTTCCATGCATAACAATGATATTGAAATTAACCGGAGAGTTTTGACAGAAGTGCAGTCTACACAGTTTTTCGCCTCCCTGATTGCTGGAAGATTCAATTCAGGCAATTCCAACTTAGGTAAAGAGAGCTTTGGAGGGAAACTAGTCATGCTCTCAAAACTTTTCTGTACTTACAAGTATTTTTTCTTTAAGAAAAAATGGTTCATTTCTTTTGAAGGAAAAACAAAAAATTGTAAAAAACCAAGTGAAGAGCAACATTTAGAGTGTGGAGGAGCTATATGTCAGCCTATGTGTAACCATCTCCTGACTCAGAGGGAAAGTCTAGGGCAGGGCACTGCCATGATGGGAGACGGACACCCGTAGCCCCCCCTTCAGTGTGCCCTCACCCGCCCCTCCCCACGTGCTGTCCCCACATGTACCCTACCTCAAGCCACCAGGCACCCCAACAAGACTGTCAGATTCTCTGAGAGCCGTCATGCAGCACCGTGTTCTCATTTGAAAAATAAGAGGCGGGGGGGATTTTCCAGCGTCGTGAGAAGATTGTGAAGATGAATGAAGTAATGTCTCATAGAACATCTTAATACATCAGAAGAGGATGCTCAGAATGCTGTACAACACAGGGAGGATGCCAGATAAAGGCTTCAGAGCAGCTAAACACGAATTTGAATCCTCACCAAAACTGCACTACTGCTTACTAGTTAGGTGACTGTGGGTGAGAGGCTAAAGCCTCACTGTCCTCACCACCTGTAAAAGGAGAGCTGGAAACACCTGCCTAGGATGTCATGCCAATGGACTAAGACAGTGTGAGGAAATGCCTGTCCTACCGTAGACTCTCTCAGTCCCTGTCCCTAATTAGCGCTTCAGTTCTTTGGGGACTAATGATGTGTGTATAATGTAAATTTTTCCAGCCCTCTTGCTTCTCCTGTTTTTCTGTCTTTTGCCATTTCGGTGGCATATTGGTGAAAGCCAAGCTGGAATAGTGAGAAAACTTTGAAATGGAATGAAACTTCTAGAAATCAGCATTGTCCTTTGTTATTTTCTGCTCCCATAACAGAGCTTGACAAAAAAGATAGACTTGAATATTTGGGGTGTTTGACAGCTTAGATGCACCAGACAATTTTCAGTGGCCTCTTCTGGTGGAAAATCTAAAGTTGGTTGTATTGTCCGTCGCTCTGTCAGGCACTATTAATACCCATAGCATTACATCCTCCAATGAACATAAAGAACATAAAGGGTAACAACGAGCAAATTTTGCTCCCAGCTACACATTCAGGGACTTTAATTCATGGGGCTTGAGTGCATACATCTGAGGAGAGAATTTTCTTCACAACCCATGTTCATTCTGTCCAAATGTGTCATAGAGTAATACTTCTGTAAAGCATATTTAACCTAGCAAATTGAGTCTTAAAGCATATCTTTTGTTCTGTTATTTCTCATTTAGAGTACTCTTTCATCTGCCTCAGCAAGCTCTTTTCCTGCCATGGCTCGCTACCTTGTCTTGGGATCTTTCTGTTTAGTATTTCTACTTGATGCAAAGGTCAGACCAAATGGTTAGAATAACTAAATCTTCAGGAGGACTTTCCTGTCTCTGGGTTCCACAGGGACCCAGCCCCAGCCTCCTTCTGAATCCTCACCTCTGTCTCCCTCTTCTGTATCTCCTAGATGTGCTTGGACAGCCCCAGCATGTTTGCCTCCTGACTTTAAATATTCTGTTGCATCATTTGCCTCCTGAAATCACTTGTTGAGACCTATTAGACATCAGTGGGGTCTGGCTGGACAAGAAGGACCAAGATGGCAAGCCCAGATGCCAGATAAGGTGTGACAGTTGCCATTGTCCAGTAGAGACAAACACTTGCTCAGTGGCAAGTGGACAGAAGGAAGATCTAGAGCCAAAAGCCAGCTGACACGCTTCCAGTGTTCCATTGACCAGCTAATCAACACGCATGTGCATGGTCTGCTCAGTGTGGCCTGCTCAGGTCCTGGAGGCAGAGAAGGCAGCTTAAGTTTCCTGATGGTTTGGATGAAACATGCCTAAGGAATTCCTTTATTAGATGTCTGTAGTGCTGAAAAGTTTGTTCATCTCAGTTGAGATGAACAGCTGATGTTCTCAGAACCCTGAAGGCCACGGTAGCCTTGGAGAGGTAGAAATATCTTTTATTTTGATGCAGGTAGGAGACAATTATCAGCCAGATTTGTATTCCTTAAACACACATAAATTCATATTCTCTAGCATTTTCTTTTTGCCATTCATTCCTTCCCTGCATTCTCTTCCCTTGGATGGGTTCCATTCTGTAACACTTCACAAGGTGGCCTCTGGAGTCAGATGCCCTGGGTTCACATCTGGGCCCTTCAGTTTACCATCTGTATGGCTGTGGGTGATACATTTAACTATTAGGACCTCCGTTTACCGATCCTCACTAATGGAAATGAGAATAGTGCCTACCTGATTGATGTATTGAGATTAATTGAGTTAATCCTCATAAAGACCCTGGTATCAGACACAGAATAAGTACTCCTTAAATATTGTTCAATCAACCAATGTTTGCTGTGTGTTTTACTAGTAAGAGTGATTTTTAGATTTGCTCTCCATGGGGCTGCATGCTTTGCATCTAGCCAGGCAACGTCCAGAGCCTATGAGATTCCCTGCAGGTATAGATAGCCCCAGCAAGAAGGGAAACTGAGATGAGATATGACCCTGCAGTGGTCATCACTTGTTCATCCACTTGTTTCATTCAGCAAATACTTTTTGAGCACCTACTATGTGTTAAGCACAGTTCTAGAAGATGGAGATAAAGTAGTGAGCCAAGTGGACAAAATCCCACTTCTCCTGAAGTTTGTTTTCTGATAGGGAGAGAGGGGCAATAAATTTAAAAGGCAAGAAAATATCAGGGAGTCGAAAGTGCCACGCAGAGAATTTAAACCAGGTGACGTGTTAGACGGTGGCTCCCCAGGTTGTTTATTCGGGCCCTCGGAGGGCCTCTGAGGACGTGGCATTTAAGCCAAAATCTGGAGACTGATCCAACAACAGTCAGTGAGAAAGAATTTCACGCAGTGGGAAGAGCAAGTGCAAAGATCCAAAGATGGGAATGAAGAGCAGTTTGGTTGGATGGTAGCAAGAGGGAGAATGGTGTGAAATGAAGCTGGAAGGTAGGCTCGGGCCAGATCCCATAGGTTTCATAAGCCAGGGAAAGGAGTTTGGATTTCATTCCAACTGTGACGGGAGCCATTGGATGGCTGCGAACAGGGAGTGATATAATTGGACTGAAATTTGTAAAGGTGTCTCCTGGCTGTCTTACCCCTCTCTTTACTGTCACTGGGCATGGCTGGCCCTGCATGCTGAGGTATTTATTGTCTTTGGAGTAAGGCCCTGCATCCTGAGGTATTTATTGTCTTTGGAGTAAGCCGTCCTATACAGCTGCCACACAGAAGTGCTCAGAAGACAAGTTCTAATCTGAAAAACCCACAGTTCTTTCACCCTTTGTGCTTTTAAGAGGTAACAAGATAAAAGCAAGGATTAAGCAAGAAGTTGACCACCTGCCCTGGAAATCAAGAACCAAGAAAGACGGTATCAGGGCTGTGGTGAACATAAAATTGGGTCCCACCTTCCAGCGCCCTGTTTCTCAGGGGTCCACTGTGCTCTCCTGGGCATTGCCATACTCCAGAGAGAATTGAAGTGTTACGTTGGCTGAGCAGTAGATATGCCAGGTTAACTTTCTGGATATCCCACAGACTAGATGTCAAGAACACCTAACTCATAGATGGTGAGTCTGCCATCTTAGAGTCCCTTCTAGGAGATATGTCTCAGGATATCAATTTATCTCTGGGGACAGATGAAAATTGTACCCAGCGTGGTTTCTGGGTTCTGAAGTTAATGCAGTGTGTTTCAAAATAACCCCACAGCCCAGTGACATTAAGATAAGCATCTTTCCTAATATTTCATGGTGATGAAGATTTCTGCTCCATTTGGAGGCTATCGATGTATATACAACAAGGGGCAGGGAATCAGAAACCCTAGGTTCTGACCTCAGCTCTGCCACCAGTGGGTTGTGTTTAAATTTTGGGAAAGCATTTTGAACCTTAGTCTTCTCATCTCTGAAGGAAGGAACTGGAACTGACTTCACCTTGGATCATTCTTAGCTCTCACATTTGATTGTCCTTATACCATCATCCTGATTTTCTGGCAGCCCATGTTTGTGAGATGGCAGGGCTAAAGGCAGAGGCATCTGGTCTACCCTATAGCTGATTGGATGCCACAGGAATTAAGCCTACACCTTTGCCATCTTTAGCACTATTTCATTATCAGTTGAACCAGCCACCTCCGCAGTTAGGAAGAGCACAGCTTTTCAGTGAGTCTTCCCCACCAAACTATATACTCTGATAATAATGTAGTTACTAGATTTTATTGAATGTTCACCTTATATCATTCCATCCTCATAATTTAATGCAGGAAACTGAACCTTGGATAAGTTAACTAATTTGCCTAAGGACATAGGTGGAGCATACCAGGCTCAAACTCGGGCTAACTCCAAAGCCCACGCAGGAATTGAGCCACCACACTCCAGCATCATTACTTACTTATCTTACCGTACTCCACAATAATGTGTCAAGGTATTTGACAGTTATTACTAGTTGCTCAATAAGTCATTTTTGAACAAATAAATGTTTAATGCTCTGTGAACTTGCCTTCAGCATTTACCCATGCTGCTTTGGAGAAGTGATATAACCTTGCTAACCAGAAAGCTTACCCACGCGACTTAGACTTTGTGCGGAATTGCCCATGAGACCAGCTCCTGTAATCAGAACCTAATCTATGTGGTGGTTAATTTTATGAATCAACTTGAATGGGCTAAGGGATGCCCAGATAGCTAATAAGATGTTATTTCTGGGTGTATCCGTGAGGGTATTTCCAGAATAGAACAGACTGAGTAAAAAAGACCATCCACACAAATGCAAGTGAGTGTTCTACTGAGTGTCTGAATAGAAAAAAAGTTGGAGGAATGGTGACTTTGTCTCTTACTTGAGGCAGGATGTCCACCTCTTCTGACCCTTCAGGGTGCCATCAGCACTCCTGGTTCTCGAACCTTCAGACTCAGACTGAGACTTGCACCGTCAGCTCCCCTGGTTCTCAGCCATTTGGACTTAGACCAAATTATCCCACTGGCTTTCCTGGTTCTCCAGGGAAAATACATATATTTCCAGTCTATCCTATTGGCTCTGCTTCTCTAGAGAACTCTAATATAAGCTATATAGGACTTAGGTGCTTGAACTACATAAATGGTTCTTGCCATTCTGCCATTAGGCACATCTCCCTAACAGTTTAGCCATCTGGGGGAGCAGTGGTTCCCAACTTGAAGGATGGGGTGGAAAAAACACATGGGAACCACTTGAGGAGCTTTTTCAAATTACAGAGTTTCCACCTGCAGCACTCCCCTCCCCCCACCAAAAAAACCTCCTGGTCTTATGTGGGTCGGGGAGACCATGTCTAGTTGGACTCAGGTTCCCAGGTGCTTCTGATAGGTCTCCCCATGCATGTCCACCACCCCCAACCTTACGTATACAACTCCATTTAGTGAAAGTCATTTTATCATTTCATTTAAATAAAGGCTGATCTTCTTAAAACCTCAATTAAACGACAAGGATTTGTGTGACTTGAACATAAAGACACCCAGACTTCCAACTGTATTATTTATTCAGTAAGTCTCCTCAGCACTTTACAGATTGGTTTTGACTGAAGTTGTCTTACATATTTATGTTTCATTGTATCTTTTTCAAAATCCGACTTCTAGAGCATAGTACACATCTTGCATTCAAATTGTATTAATGCATAATAAATCTTTTAGAGCATCGCTGTGCCAAAGAACAATGATGGAAACATTCTGTATCTGCTCTGTCCGATACGTGCCCTACACACGTGTGGTTTTCGAGCCCTTGAAATGTGGTTGAAGAGACTGAGGAACTAGATTTTTAATTGAATTTCATTTAAATTAAATTTAAAGTCACGTGTGTTCAGCGGCTACCGTGCTGGAAGGTGCAAGTATAAAGAAGCAGCCTTTCTTTTTTTTTTTTTTTGACCAAAATAATGTAGAACTGAGACCCATCCAGTTTTTTGTAAGTTGCTGTCCATAAAATCCAAACAAAAACAACAACTGTAAGAGCCAAGAAGAAATTCTAGCATGCTTACGTGCGCCGCTGGGGAATGAATTCTTAAGAGAATTCTGACCCAGGAGTGGATGAAAGCAGGTAGGCAGGAAGAGACATTCCCAAGGGGAGGTCCCTGGCAAATTCCTCGTCGTCTGTGAGACATGGAGCAGAGAGAGCTTGTCAAGGAGAGAGTAATTCCCCTGTAGAGGAAAATCTAAATGTGTTTTTAGCCACCTGTCACCCCAGAGGGAGGACAGGATGGCAATGTTAAATTGGCAAGATTGTAAAACACGGAAGTTAACTACCATACAAGGCCAGCTGAGGTGTTTAAAGTGCATTTTAACTGGTAGGACTTCATTCCCGAAATCCAGACAGTGGCTGATGCCGGTGGATGGCAGACTGCAGACCTTTTATCTCTTTCTTTCTACAAAACTAGCATTTTCAATAAAAATACCGTTCCACGAAGGCAGGATTGGGCTGGATTTTCAACTAAAGCAAATATTAAGAAAATCACAAAGGACCCGGGATTCAGTGACAGAGATCAGATGACGAGGTAACAGGACACACAAGCTCCATTCAAAATTGTGAACTAAAAAACATCCATTCTATGCAAAAGGTAGTTACCACAGGAGCAAAGGTGGGAAGGAACATAAACCAGAGGAGAAGTTCATTAATGGGCCCAGAGAAGAGAACAAGAGATGGATTCTGATCTAGGACAGTGTTACTCGAACTGAATTTCAGGGACATATTCTTGCGAGGAGGTGGAGGTCACTGGGTTTAGTAAGGATGTTTAGGTTTTATGCTTTCATTTTACCAAATATAAAGATATAACTTGTCTTTCTTCAGTGACGGTTCTCAATTGAAAATTATGTTCAAAGGATGAGATTTTAGCTTTCTTTTTTTTAATTTCATTTTATTATGTTATATTAATGACCATACATTACATCATTAGTTTTTGATGTAGTGTTCCATGATTCATTGTTTGCGTATAACACCCAGTGCTCTATGCAGTACGTGCCCCCCTAATACCCATCACCGGGATCACCCATCCCCCTCCACCCCCTCCCCTCTAGAACCCTCAGTTTGTTTCTCAGAGTCCATAGTCTCTCATGGTTCGTCTCCCCCTCTGATTCCCCCCCCTTCATTTTTCCCTTCTTACTATCTTTTTTTTAAACATATAATGTATTATTTGTTTCAGAGGTACAGATCTGTGATTCAACAGTCTTGCACACTTCACAGCGCTCACCATAGCACAAACCCTCCCCAGTGTCTATCACCCAGTCACCCCATCCCTCCCACCCCCCACCACTCCAGCAACCCTCAGTTTGTTTCCTGAGATTAAGAATTCCTCATATCAATGAGGTCATATGATACATGTCTTTCTCTGATTGACTTATTTCACTTAGCATAATACCTGCTAGTTCCAACCACGTCGTTGCAAATGGCAAGATTTCATTTTGGTCTGCCTTTAGGTCACTGATCCCCAAATCTGAATAAACGGTCATATTTGGGGATCAGTGACTTAAAGGCAGACCATACACACCATTTGATTTTATTCTTATTGGAGGAATGAAAGCAGCTTCCTAACTTTGCCCTTAGCTTATGAAGAGACTAAACCTTTCTAAACTCATCAGGGCAGGCTGGGCATAGTGCTCATATTTTACTCCTTTAATGGATGTCATTGCTTAGAAAATTACGCTCTTCTCTTGCAACTGGGGAACAGCATGGCTCGGTCATCTGGATCATGAGTCGGGGGTCCACCACTAACCCTGACTCTCCAGCAGGCTGAGACGCTGGTCCTCTGGGGGCCTCATAGCCTTATCTGTAAAACAAAGCAGCAGACTGGGCCATTAATTACCAAGGTCATGTCCAGCCTAGATTTCTGACTCCAACCATAAATTACAGCGCCATCTTATATCTCTCCTCTGAAAGACCTCTCAACTAAAAATCATCTTCACTAGGGCTCTGTTGCATATCTGTTCTTTTCATTGCTACCCTCCACCACTGAGCACTGAAGGCCCAGGAGGTGATGCATTTGAAGGAAAATCAGTCAACACCCAGCGTTCCACCTATTATCTGCTACCACCTAGGAAGTGAGAAATTAAACTATCGAACCTGGACTCCCGAGGCTTAGTGCAAATCACCCAGATATAAAAGAAATACTTACTCAGAGGGACATTAGGGGTTTTTATAAAATTTCTAATGAACGAGACAGCTGTTCACTCAAGTGTGAGTAAATCAAGTGGAAACATAAAGGTTATGACCGCTTTTGTGTTTTGAGTATTATAGAAAAAATTATGTAATGAGTAGAATCTCAGGCTGTTAGTTGATCTGCCGCTGTTAAGAGTGACTGATGAATTTGGTGAGCCCTCTGAACAGTAAACGGTGTCCAGTAGGACCAGTGATGGTACAAGGCCTGTCTGGGTCTGTAGTAGAGAAGGGCATGCTTGGAACCACCAAGCCAGAGCTGCCTTTTGGTAGGGGTAATGCTATTCCTTTTCTCTAAGAAGTCCTCTCCCACTCTAAGGAAGGATGCACACGAAGTATGTCCCATTGCTTCGGCCTTGATTGGAACATGATACCTATGGCCTGGGGGATAATTCTCAGGGGTCAGAGGGATCCAGAAGCTTGTCTTGAGACTTGAGTATATAGCTAAAGCGAAGAACATCAGAATACTCTAAAAATGACTCTGGCATCAGCCCTTCATTTGGTGATAGAACCCATTGTTTTGGCCTTTTTCCTACGCGGGCTTACCCACTTAAACGTAGCCTGACAACTGACGCCTGGGTGTATCAGTACTGCCTTGGAGAGGGTGAGGCCCTGGGACCCCGAGTAGAGCTTAGAAGCTATGGCCATTGGGTCATACTAAAGCTCACACTGCAGGGCACTGGTGGCCCGGCCAGCTTCTCTGCAGCAAGGGCTCCAGCCCTCCGGATGTGGTCCTGTGGCCTGATGGGCTCCTTGACCCTCCCAGAAACATGACGTTGCTTGTCCCATCAACCAGAAAAACGTGACCGCCTCTATCTCTTCTGCTAAAATAGTGACCTTCCAGACAGTATAGAATGAAAGCCTTCCAGTGCAAGAGAATGACTTACTGGAAATGATTCTCTTGGAGATCATCTTGTGTTTCCCATCCTAGTTATAATTTGGCTAATTGCTTAATAATTCTGTTTAAATGTCTCCATTTCTGCAAACATCAATTCATTAGGTCTACTTTTCCTGGTTGGAAATCTCTTTGCTTCTCTGAATATCCTCGGCCCCTTTCTCGCATTTGCACTTTTGCTCAAGCAACATTCTGATGACATAGCTTCCCTTCGCAAAGGTGTTGAACAGATCAAGGTGTCTCTCTGCGTTCCAGAACCCGAGCACTGTAACCTGTGTCCTTGAAACGATGCCTGTGATTGGGAAAAATCTCAGACTGTGTTTTTAAAAAGCCAGCTTCCCTGCCAAACCAAGCTGCAATCACCAGCAGCCCTAACCCCCTCCTGCAGCGGAGGGCATGCCATCTGGCAGGGTGAGAGGCTGCCCGAGACAGGAAAACCCAGGTCCAACCTTGAGGAGCCTGCAGCTCATCCGGCAGCTGGAGAATTCAACTCTGGGGTACCCTTGCACATAAGAATAGTATCCACGTTAAAACTCTGCTTCAAGCAGGAGCCTTCTCAAGCACACCCATCCGTGGTGGGGCACCATGGATACACACACACACACACACACACACACACACACACACACGTACACACATGCCCTGCACGTAGCTGGAAGCTGAACACCCTGGAGGTGTCTGTGCTTCAGGGCGGGGGCTGGGGAGGCGGGTGGTGAGCATGCTACCCGTGGGGGCAGCCTGTGACTCACCTTTTCTGGCAAAGGTCAGTGAGGCGAAACAGACGCAGACATGTTCCTTATTATTCGCTCCCTCTGTCCCCTACCAGCTGAAAACTTCCAATGTTGCTTTTCCTTTTTCCTTTGAAAAATTTAGCACCCGCCCATCCGACTGTACCCACCACATCACTTCGTCTAGATGCTCCCATTCCTAAAGGAGCCAACACAATCCCCCACACCTTGGAGAAAGTGGGAAAACTTAGAGTGACAGCGGAGGAACCTGAAGCTTCCCCCTGGGAAACCTTCTGGGACCCGTGATGAGTAAGAAGTGACATAGTCAGCAAGCAAAAGAAGGAAGCAGGAAGGGCGCCCGCATCCCATTGTTCCCGCGGGACAGCAACATCCTGCCGAGTGGGCTCAGAGCCGGCAGAATGGTTCTGGGAAGGAAGGGAGGACTGAAAGCTGTCCTCCTGCCTGCCCTGGTAAACCACTTGGTTCTCATGACCCTCCCGTCCTTGCACCAGCGCCTTAAACAATTCTGTGCGTGAAGCCGGTTCAAAAACACAAGACACCGTCAGTCCAAAGGGTAATCCCTGATGATGCGTATATGGCCTTAAATTGTCCAACATGAACCGGGCCTCGGGGTTCTAACTGATCTATGGGTATGCGATTGATTTTTATTTATCTTTCTTTAAAAGCTACTCTGAATTGCTTTGGAATTTGAAATAATGCCCTCAAAGAATTATTGCAACACCTGAAACCATTGCCCATCCTGTGCGTTTCTAACTTTGTCTGTTTCTCCTGAATGCTTTGATTTGTTTCTGTTGTTTTTTTCTTACTGAGCATCTAAAATTCTCTGTGAGTCCTTGGCTCTCCATAAATGTTTGATCATCTAGTCTGGGTGGTACTGCCTGAGGAAGCCAAAGGTAAAACTAATGATAACAATGGTATCTAATACTTAGATAACGCTCAGTGGTGAATAGGACTGTTCCAGGTATTTCATGTGTATCATTCATGCCCTCCTCACCACAATCTTATGAGGTAAGTGCTCCTGTTGGACCCATTTTACAGATGAGGAAACTGAGACCCAGAAAGATAAGACGCTTGCCGGGGTCACACAGCTAACACGTGGCAGAAACAAGATATGAAACCAGGATATGGCTCCCAGAACTCTGCCTTTCGTCACGGTGAACCACCACGTGTGTTTTTCTGCACGCCGTGACCGGGATGGCCAGGAATGACATTGTTACTTTTAACCATGAAAAAGAAGTGCAAGCTCTTCACTTATTTTACCTTTAACCGTTCTGTTTTTCCCTCCCAAACTCTCAGACGATGGAAATGCTTAAAGCAAACTAAGGTAGTGTGAGACCACACCATGTAAGTGTGAGCATGGCTCCTTGTGGGTCCGGCTGTTGTGTTGTGCGCTTCTGCCTACTGCCCCCGCATGTTTTCTCCGCTGCTCTCCGCTGACTCCCGCTTTCGCCGCTTGGCGCTTGGGCCGCATGAACCGTCACTTTTAAGCCATAGATCTTCTGTCTCGGTCCTGATTTTGTATTTGTGCTTCTCTCTCCCAAAATCCCCGGCACCTCGGCAAGAGCCAGAGCACGTGAAGCTGTCAGCCTGGCACCTGCCCAGGGAAGGAGCAGGGGACTCCTGGGGAAGGCGTTGGGTCATTGTTCTCTGACAATGAGCCCTCAGATTGTCAGCTTTTAGGATTCTAGGCATGTGTCCACATTCTTGCGGTGACACCAGCTTCACGGTGTGGAAACATCCGTGGGCTTCACCACACTGGTCATGGTCACCGACCGCCCACCTTTGCTGTGTAGTGTCCTTCCGGGGCTGCCAGCCTAAACAGTTTCTTGTTCTGGGAGTCTTCGTGTAGGCGTGAATGCTATGTGAAAATAAATACCATCGTGCCCCGTGGCAGGGCTAAAATGAGCCAGGGAGAGAAGTAGTAAACTTCTCGTTTATTATTTCTCTCTGTTCGTATGTATATGATGGGCACACATACATATATTAAACATGCGATCATGAAGGAGAAGATAATGGCTTTTAAGCCAAATAATGGGCTCTCTTGGCGCTTCATTCACACAATGGTGTTTTGGTGCTCCCTGAATCCACATAAACTATATTTCCACTTTGAGTGAGTTTAGTATGTGATAAACTAGACTGACAGAATAAATAAATTGCAGAGGAGGAATTTGTGCCTGACAAAGAGAATATCTGGAACGTTTAAAATATAACCCTGTCTCACTGTACGGCCGTCCCCACCTGCCAGCGACCTCAGGCCTGGATCGGCTTATTCTCAGTCTCGCTGAAGTTTCAAGTGCGTGTTCAGTGGGCATTAGTAAGGAGGAAATTTTCCAAGTTAGTTGTCAGAGATGACAAGAACTTAAAATTGGAGGGGCTCTCACAACATGTATCCCCTTGGTGTTGAGACCCCAACCCGCCATTTAGAAGTGCACAGAATTCTGGAGCTGACAGGTCCTTAGAGATGATGGGTCCTTCACTCCAAACCCCTTAATTCACAGAAGATGACTGGGAGGGAAAGTAACTTGCCCCAGACGACGGGGCAGAGGCTGGGTTAAATCCCAGTCCTCCTCTTTCCATTGAGGCATCTCACCAGTGTATGGTCCCAGCTCATTTCTCACTGGGAGAGAACCCCCTGCACAGCCAAAGAGCTTTTTTTTTTTTAAAGTGAATGAAAATGAAGGAGCTGACATCCCAAGAAAAGACTCTGGTCCCAGTCCTGGCTGTGCCATAAACATCTGGGTGAGCTTGGGGAAGTTACTGTGCCTCTCTGGACCTCAGGCTCCTCACCTGTAAAACAAGTGTGAGAACAGCTGATTTCAGTAAATATGTAATGCTAATTTGCTCACGAACCTCCAGCTGCTTTCATGCGGGTCCTCCCAGCCATGTTCATTTCCCACTACAGAATTATGAAGAAAGTTCAGTCGGGCTGTGCAAACCCGAGCAAGAGCCCCGTGAGTCTCTGTTACCAACTGAAGGGGGACAAAGGAAGGAGGGAGAAGGTGTGGGTGAGAAGCAAGCAGCCTGCCTCCTCACACAATCCCGAGAAACCAAGGGAGATGCAGCAAACTCCAGACTTGGTTATCTCCGATTTCTGCCGTTTGGGGCTAGCTAGCTGATGTCTATTTTTCTCCATCGCAAGATGCCAGGCCCAGTATGTGAACAAGGTTACATTTTCTCTTTCCAGTGTATTGCTTACTGAGTTAACGGGGCTAGGGAAGTCTCTGAGGCAATCCAAGAATAATTGAAAAGCCAGCAGACGCCCACAGATGCCACCTTCAGCAAAGTTGTGAGATACAGCCCTTGTTCTCATAAAACTATAGAAATGCAGATATGAACGAAATATGCAATGTCATTTTAACAGGGCTTGCTTTTTCCATGGGAAATTCATGGCATTTTTATGATGAATCTTTTTTATGAAGCAAAGAATCGTCACTTGATTTAACAATTTTGCCCATTTGGGCTTCTGTATATCAAGTTTAGCTTAAAGTGCATCTTTTTTCAAAGTGGCCCCTCTGGTCTGCAGCCGTCTCCTTTGGATCTGCCCCTGATTCAAAGTTGGGTGGGAAGAGCAGGTCAGGATATGGCAGGGATGGGGAGGATCACAGAGGTGGATAATTGCCTGCTCACTTCTTAGGTTCTCATGCTGCTGGACAAAATGTAGCCCTGCATAAAAGCTGTGAGCTCAGAAAGTATCACTGGGCTAGAATTTCAGCCCCAGGATTTTGGTGGAGCGGGGACTTCAGAGGGCAAATCTGGCTGGAAACCAGGTTGTGTTAGACGACTCATAAAGCTGCGTTTGCGTGGTACCTCATCCTGGATTGAAAAATGTCGCTCTACCACGTCCTTTGGAGAGAGCAGCTGTTGAAAATGATGCTAAGAGCCCGCAGGCCCCTTCCTGGGGACCATCATTGCCCCAGTATTCCAAGCCCTTCTCCAGAGACAACCATTAGCGCAGTTTGAAGAGGAAAACGCCTCCTTGGGCAGCCACGCAAGACCAGTTGTCCCACTGAGGATACTGGACAGGCAGGCAGAGGTGGTGAGCTCCTCACGCTGCTTTTGCCTTTGCTGGAGAATACAGGGGCCAGTGGGAGAGGCACTTTCCTGGGCTTCTTCCAGGTCCTTCCTGGCCCCTTCCTAAGGTAATCGCGGTCCTGCTGAGCCCTCTAGTGGCCGTGTTGGTAACTGCAGGCGTCTGAGCCAGGCGGGGAGGAGCCGCACACACCCTGGTGAACCACAGCCGTGCGTGGCCTCGGGGGGGTGTGGAGGCCTCAGCCTGCAACACTTTCTATATGGGGAATAAAGGGAGCCTCTGTGGCCGGAGACTCCTGAAATATCAGCCCGGAGGCTGGTGGCCTGTCCCGTGAACATGTCCCGCAGGCTCCTAGCCTTGTAATGAGAACTTGTTTTGTGCCTCGGTGATTCCAGCTCAGCTGTGGGACCTACGGAAGTGCTGGATTTGGCCGATCCTTCACGGCTCGCCCTAGAACAGAGGCCTGTAACTCCACTGTGACCTGAAACCAAGCTGAGCTCCTGAGAGTCTGAAAAGCCAGCCCCCAGCAGCCTGACAAACACAACAGCCCACATTTGCTCCCCAAGGGCCTTGGGTAGACCAGCCTGGCTTGGGGGGCACGCAGCCCTGCTTGGCCTCCCCAGACGCTCACCTCCCAGAGGGACAGAAAACAAGCCCTCCACCACCACTGCCTCCCACACTCTGATCCTCAGGGCTCCCTGAGAACAGTTAAGTAGGTTACCCTTGATGGACACAAAACTAAATTGTTGTAATTGTTCTAACCCAGTGGTGTTCTCAGACCAGCAACATCAGGATCACTCAGGAGCTCAGAAGAAAGGCGGATTCTCAGGCCCTGCCCCAGCCCCACCAAATCAGAAACTCCGTAAATGGGGCCCAGCCATCTCCAGGTGATCCTGAGGCCGCCTCAGTAGTTTCAGAACCACTTCGAGCTTCGATTCACAAATGTCAATAGATGCAAGATTACAAACACTCGCCTTATTTAAAATGTGGATTCTGACCCCTCCCCCCACAGGGATTTAGTAGCTCTGAAGTGGGGATGCAGATATCTGCTTTTGAAACCATCATTCCGTGTAATTGTGCTGTGGATGATTCACACACCACCATTTTGAACTTCTGCTCCAGAACAAGGAGCAGGACCATCTCCTCTAGCACCGGTTAGCTTCCTCTTTTGAATTACAAGTAAATACTGTTCTCACATCTCGCTGGTCATGAAAGAGATCTCAGTAAGTGTATCATAGTACTCCAAGTCTTTTGTATTGTCACAAATTTGTTTTTGCTGCAGCCGTGAGGAGAATCTCGGTGGAATCTGTATCATAATCTGAAAGTGAGATCTTTCTCTGGGAAGTGATGTTAATTACTGAGAGACCAGGAAGAAGAGGAAGCCTATGGCTTCTTAGGAGTCTGGATCTCTGGGGTGGCGTGCCAGGCTTGGCCAAGAAGCTGTGTGTCGTCTCTAGGCTGTGAGCCTATCAAATAGGGAGTTGCCTTTCTTCTCCCTTCTTGAAGAGCGAGAGAGTTAACGGTGATTTCCCAGTAGGACCCAAGAGGCTAGTTCAGTCTACCATTGCCAGGAAGAAAGCGTTTTCAAAACTTGAGGCTGTGAGTACACTTGGCTCATGTGGCCTCTGCACTGATCACCCTGGAAATGTAGAATTAATTTCCGTGAAGATTTTTGTGACTGAAATGTCCCAGCTCTCCTCAACACAGGGCCCTGCTAGGAACTCCAGAGAGGATTTGCCATTGTTCTCTGTCCCATGTCACATTCCCATTTCACCCCCCAGCCCAGTTCCGTCCAGAGCACCCACACCTTCCCAGGGCACTCATTCTTCAGGAAGTACTGAGATTAATATGCCAAGTCACACTTTCCGGGATGTGCTGAGCCGGGCAAGAGGCTTGGAGCTGAGCTTCCTGGTAGCTAGTTCTCATGGGCATTGTCTGACACCAGCATGCACAGATGTTGTCTGCTTGGGGGCAGCAGCTTGATCAGGTCAAGCTTCTAGTCTTTCCGGTATGTTGGTAGATCAGGCAAAGCGCTGGCTCACTTCCTGCCCGCCTTCCTTCGTTCCCACCTTCCTTCATCTTCTTCCCCTTACCCATCCTCCCATGCTCCCTTTCCCATATTTTCTCTGCTTCTGTGACTTTCTGCAGCTTTTTCCCTCTCTTTCTCTCCATTCTTCTTGTTGGGCCTCCCTTAATCCTGGAAAGCAGGTGCCCACCCCACCCCACCCCCAGGGGCTCAAGGGCCTCTCCAGCGGGCTGGAGCCGCGTGCACCCTGCCAGGCAGGGACCCCACCTTCACTTCCTATAAAGCACAATTAGGAGATAGACTTCCCATCTGCCCTTGCACAGACGGAGGGGGAGAGAGGGAAGCAAGAAAGAGGAGCTGCAAAGGAACACCCAAAAAGAAATCACAAATGGAGTTCAAACTTACTCTGTGTCCAGGAGTGCAGCCCACTCTCCCAGCAGTGGGGGTTGGGTCAAAGCACCAGGCTTAGAACCCTCAGCGGGCGGGGAGAACTGAGGGCAGTGCTGAACATGGGGCGGTATCGAGAGAAAAGAAGGCTTTGTCCAAGGAACAAATCCACTCCTCAGAGAGATGTTTGTGGATCAGGAGGGACCCTGTTGGGAGCGGGAAATGGGCAGGGCTGGCCTTGCTGACAGGGGCATTGACTCTCCTCTGGCTCACTTGCTCTTTGCTCCTGCATGCAGGCCCAGCTCCAAGAGTACACCACTGACCAGTGTAGTCCCATAGGGACCTAAGCTCAGAAGGGCCCCATGCTTGGGGTTTAATGCTGTGCAGCCCCAGGCTTAAAACTATGTTGTATAAGTGAAGTCTGATGGGGCAGTGGAAGCTTGGAGCATGCAAGGGGGTGCGGAGGCTCAGAGACTTTTTATGGGGCCCTGCTTCCTGCTGCCACGCCCATCAGAAGTTCCCAGCTGGAGGGGGAGGGGGATTTCTCCACCCACTTTCCTGTCCCCTGGAACCCAAGCCTGCCCAGCCTCCCCTCCTTGGGCCTGGCCAGTGAGCACTGCCACCTTCTGCCCCAGGAAGGGCCTGGGCACAGGTGGGGAAGATCCTGGGTGGGTGCACCTGTCCTGCAGCATCTTGGGGCGGGGCATAGCAGTGGCCACCTGGGCCCAGGATAGCAGCGCTGTGTCTGTCTGGTGGACATCAGGCAGGAGGCCACCACTCAGTGAGGGATGGACCTGCCGCCCACTCCTGATCCAGTTCCCAAGTCCAGAGATTGCAGTCCCCTGGGGGGTAACTTATCACCATTGGTTGGGGAGACCACCGGTGGGAAGGGGAGATTCCCCAGGCCCTGCTTCAAGCCAGGGAACAATACATCGGTCCATCAGCGGGTGGGAGGGGTGATATCAGCAGCAATCAGATCCGAGTGGGCACACAGGGCAAGGGCTCCCAGCCAGCTCCCTCAAGCCCGCTCTCTACCTGGGGGAACCCTCTCTTCCTTCCCAACCCTCCCGAATCTGTGTTGGTATTTTCCAGCCAGTTCAAGGCATCCTCCTGAGACGAAATACAAATTGCGTGATCTCAGTGATTGTACAAATCAGCTAAATGCTCTGACATTTACATTTAAAACTAGCACAGCACAATGTAAAAATGAATGATGAAATTCATGCTAATAATTAAACGGTTTAACTTTATTTCCCTAGAAGGACATTAAATAGCAAATAAAGAGAAGCCTGGGTGGCTAAGTCGGTTAAGCATCTGCCTTCAGCTCAGGTCATGATCCCAGAGTCCCGGCTCCTTGCTCAGCGGGAAGTCTGCTTCTCGCTCTCCTTCTTCCCCTCTCCCCTGCTCATGCTCGCTCTCTCTCTCTCAAATAAATAAAATCTTAAATAAATAAATAGCAAATAAAATACACCATGACTAGTGGTGATTGCACAACAGTGTGAATGTATTTAATCCCATCAAACTGTACACTTAAAAATGTGCAAAATGTACATGTAACATATAAATATAAAAAAGGTTAAGAGAGCAAATTTGATGTTCTATGTATTTTACAATAAGAAAAGAAGAGTTGGGGGAGCCTGGGTGGCACAGTCGGTTAAGCCTCTGTCTCTGGCTCAGGTCATGATCCCGGGGTCCTGGGATCGAGCCCCGCATCGGGCTCCCTGCTCAGTGGAGAGCCTGCTTCTCCCTCTCCCTCTGCTGCTCCCCCACCCCGCTCCTGCTTGCTCTCTTTCTCTCTCTCAAATAAATGAATAAAATATTTTTTTTTAGAAAAAGAGTAAACACAAACACCATGACAAGGGAAGAGAGAGACCACAAGAAAGAAGGAAAAAATCTTCATATTGTAATACCTTTAATGGCACTTTTTCCCACTTTCTGAACAATTTTCATTTAGCCCTGGCCTGCAAATTTTGTAGCTCATTGCCTGTACCTCAGTCTCCCCTGACTAGGAGATGATCGTTAATTCTCACACAGTGTTAAGAGGTGAAATTCTTTTTTTTTTTTTAAGATTTTATTTATTTATTTGAGAGAAAGAGAACACAAACAGGGGGAGCGGCAGAGGGAGAGGGAGAAGCAGACTCCCCACTGAGTGGGGAGCACTGACGCTCAGTCCCAGGACCCTGAGATCATGACCTGAGCCAAAGGCAGACTCTTAACTGCCTGAGCCACCCAGGCGCCCCGAGGTGAAATTCTAATCCTGTGGGGAGAAAAAGTTTCCAGTCTATGACTAAAGGTAATTTCCATCTTAGCATCCATCCGTCCATAGGAGAAAAAAAGGAGGAAATGTAAAACAACAAAGAGATTCTTGTGTTTGGATGAGCACCCAGTCACCTTTTGAGGTGACCTCGTACATGCACAGGACAGCTGAGGTTCCATGGTGAGGTCAATTCATCATGAGAGCCCCTCTTCAAGAATGTAGCTTCTCAGGGGCGCCTGGGTGGCTCAGTCGGTTAAGCATCTGCCTTCGGCTCAGGTCATGATCCCGGGGTCCTGGGATGGAGCCCTCCCTCTCCCTCTGCTTCTCCCCCTGTTGTGCTCCCTCTCTGTCTCTATCTCAAATAAATAAATTCTTTTTTAAAAACGTAGTTTCTCACACTCAACACAACCGTCTGCACTTTCAGCACATTGCAAATGACTTAGGTCATTTATCACCCTCCTGTCTGAAGTCTGGCGCCTCATAAGATAATTAATAAGCTTGTAGCTTCTTATAGCTACGAGAGAGTATAGCAACTTGGCCCTTCCTTCCAGGTTAAGAAAACTTTATCTGAACTGAGGTTGCTATGGCTTATAAATTCTTCATAATGACTCTCCATCGACTGGTAATGTATCCACCCAAACACACCTTTCTTTGCACTCTTGTGAACCTCAGTAAGCTCTTTAGGCAGACGTGGGAAGCTTAATGTATTTCCTGTGAAATTGTACCATTCTCCTTGATCAGCTTATCCCAGCTTTGCAAATTGAAAAAAAATTCATTCCTGGCACCAACATCCTGTTAAATTGGTTCTGATTAATAATTGAATCTTGAGACCTTTTCAAGGCAACATTCACAACAGCAGATTAGTGGGGGAGGGGACAGAGGTGCCAGATTAGCCCCGCGTCATGATGGAACAGACTCATGACCTCAGACGGAGGTTAAATGCGGAGTGCAGATTCCAGGAGAGTTTAATTCCATAGAAAAATCATGGAAATACACAGAAACTTCTCCCTGGCTGACTGAGGGGCCTAGCATTTATTTCTAGTAATAGACTTTGAATGCTGATCTAGAGGCATTCTTCTTGGACTTGGAGTGTGCTGTGGGTCATATTTTTGTGGTTCACATTAAGCTTTCTTAGATGTTGAATTATTTACAATGGCACTGCAGAATATTTCTTCCTTAATCCTGAGGGAGAAAATACAGTCCTCCTGAAATGTCAGACTGAGAAACAGATAGGCTCCTAGCTTTACAACCCAAGAGCATAGCCCTTGTGGATGATTTCCAGGCATAGAGTGTGTCCAAATGACTCTAGATCTTCATGCCACATCCTTTAAGCATGTCTATACTTGCTCAACACCAGATTCTCCCAGCCCAGTCTATGACTGAAGGTAATTTCAATCCTATTCTTCTTTCAGCCATTGGAGCAAAAAGAAGGACACCTAAAAGTAAAAGAACAGATTCCTGCTTTTAGATGAGCAGCCATCACATTTTTAAGTAACCTCTAGATTTTCTTGACAGAGAACTTTAGGCTGCCCTAAAATGTTGCATCAACTATCTGGGGGACTGGTTTAAAATGTTGGAGATGACCCTCTTCCCAGATCTTCAGATTCTGACTCTTTGGGGATTTTTTAGTTAATCCAGAAACTCTTGTGTGGTAAAATTTGAGAACCACTGACCTCCAGACACTTTCATTAATTTCAGTGAATTGTTGTATTCTCAAAACTCAAGGGTCCAACAGTTCTGTTGCATACATGGGAATCTTTAAATCACTTGCTTAGTAAAACTAATTTGTGTGTTTTGTAATTCCCAGAGATTGAGAGCAAATGTCTTTCAACATTCATTCTTTCAATAGGCAGGTATTGAGGCTACACTATGACCTGGGCACCTGCCCGAGGTTCTGTAAATTAACTGACCTTCACAGCTCTCTGAGCAGTAACACTCTGCATGTTTGGTATATTTAGGAAGACCCCAGGCTGCAAGCCAGGGATGAGAAGTGAATCCTAGGCTTAGGGAAAAAGGGAATCCTGACAGCAAAGAGACTCCCAACTCCCTTGCATGATTGTGATTCCGTTGTTTGCCAAGGTCTTTGTCTCTTTTGTCTCATTTCATCCTCATGATGATCTGTGACGGAGGTATGAATATATTGTCCCCGTTTTACAGATAACGATACTATAGCTCAGTGAAGCTATTCAACTAGAAAGCAGTGAAGCAGGGATTCCCTCCCAGCAGCCTGCTTCTAGAATGCAGGCTCTTATTCAACAGCATTCCAGCTGTCAGAAGTGTTCCTTTCCCTAATAAGGTAGAAAGCAGGAGGTGATGCTATCAGATATGAATATTTTATATTACCATGTGGCCACCTCATTTCTATTCCACTGGTGATTCCTTCTGTATTAAATCCATGAAGCAGGTGTGGATGCCACGCTGTGGGGATACAAAACAAATAGATGTGTGTTTCAAGAGGCTCCCAATTACCAAGTCACTCAGTCACACAGAAAGTCTAGAATTAGAACTAAGAACCCCCCAAAGTCCTTGAGCAATCTTGAGGCCATTCAGCTGCCCAGCCTGCCTTTCTAAAACTCTCCTAGGAGAAGTAGCTGCACATCCCTCGCATTATTGTGATGTCAAAATTACTCTGCCGGCTGGGCTGTCCTTACTCGAGCAAAACCACTCCTGGGGACAGTAAATTTGGAACCAAATCCTCTTCGTCGTGCCATCTGGAGATTTTTAATATTTTAACATCTTTCAACGTGTGAAATTCAGTCTTTTTCTTCTTTCTGAATGCTGGTAAAAAATTTCCTGGGCTCCCAATCCTGGCCCCCTCCACACCATCACTAATAACAAAACTATGCATTAGAACAGCGGAGAGGTTTCTAGCTGAAGGTTCTGCAGGAGAGAAGTAGGGCATGTGGTTTGCCGTCATTACCATGTAGCAGCTTCTGTGCTAGGTAGAGTCTAGTTGAAATAAGTTGGTAAATTCTAGCTCGGTCCCAGGCTACCTCCTGCTATGAAGGCTGAAGCCAATCTAGGATATCTACTGTGGGTATGAAAACTGTGTAAAACTATCCTGAAGATCCCATAGACTTGCCCTGAAAGCTAGCGTTGCAGACCTCTTTCACCCAGACTAATGAATCTGTCAGAATTTTCCTCAGCCCCTTTGACATTACAGACCTTATAGGTACCCCAGTACTCCAGGGGGTTCCCTAGGGGCTCCCCTACAAGCTGTGAGACCTGAGGCAGGCTCAGATCTTACAGCACACATAACTCACAGGCCTCCCTGCCCCTCCCAATTTGGTCCCCAAAGCAGAGCTCTCTCCAGAGACCCCCTCTCAAATGTAAATATGGACAGAGAGTATGTCTCGCTCTGCCGGGCTCAGACTTTGTCAGCACCCCAAGCTGCTTCCCCCCACCTTGAGAACCCTCAGTTCAGGATTACCACCCACACCCTGTCTGCTTTCTCCACCTGCATTCCTAGGTAGCCGAGCAGAGCCAGAGAAAGCCCCCAAAGATGGTGTTGTATCTACTGCATCCCCACACAGCTAACCCCTGCTGAGCATTCCTTGCCACCTGGTGCCTCCTTCCTTCATTCCTCGCTGGTCCCTCATGCCTCCTTCCCACAAGAGACTCCAGACCTCTTCCTCTTTGCTCCAGCCTGCAACACACCTCCCCCCTCGGTGGACCCCACCAGTCCCTGTGCCAAGATGAAGCTCATCCAGTGACAACTTCAAATTTCTGCTTGCCCACTCAAACCTTTTCTTTATTGTCACCCTTTTTTTATTCCTTCATCTCTGGTCTCTTTCCTTTTTCTGATCCAGAGACTACTCCCACGCCCCTTCCCAGCCGCTGGGAGCCACCATTCTGCTTTCTGTCTCTATGATTTTTTTAATCATTTTATTTTATTTTGGTTTTTTTTCATCGTGATAAGTGTACTCTTTAATCTTCATCCCCTATTTTCCCCATCTCCCACCCACCTCCCCTCTGGAAACCATCAGTTTGTTCTCTGTATTTAAGAGTCTGTTTCTTGGTTTGTCTCTCTCTCTCTCTCTCTTTCTCTCTCTCTCTTTTTCTTTGCTTATTTGTTTTGATTTTTAAATTCCACATATGAGTGAGATCAAATGGTATTTGTCTTTCTCTGACTTATTTCACTCAGCATCATACTCTCTAGCTCTATATCATTGCAAATGGCAAGACTTCATTCTTTTTTGTGGCTGAATAATATTCCATTACATATATATATATATATATATATATATATATATATATATATCACATCTTCTTTTTTTGTGGCTGAATAATATTCCATTACATATATATATATATATATATATATATATATATATATATATATATATATATATCACATCTTCTCTATCCCTGCATCTTTCAATGGATATTTGGGCTGCCTCCATAACTTAGCTATTGTAAATAATGCTACAATAAACATCGGGGTGCATGTATCCCTTTGAATTACTGTTTTTGTTTTTGTTTTTTTTTATAAATACCCAGTAGTGTGATTCCTGGATCATAGATATTTCAATTTTTAACTTTTTGAGGAAACTCCATATTGTTTTCCACAGTGGCTGCACCAATTTGCATTCCCACCAACAGTGCACGAGGGTTCTTTTTTCTCCACATCCTCTCCAGCACTTGTTGTTTCTTGTGTTTTAGATTTCAGCTGTTCTGACAGGTGTACAGTGATAGCTCATTGCAGTTTTGATTTGCATTTCCCTTATGATGAGTGATGTTGAACATCTTTTCATGTGTCTTGGCCATCTGGATGTCTTCTTTGGAGAAACATCTGTTCATGTCTTCTGCCCATTTTTAATTGGGTTATTTGTTTTTTGGGTATTAAGATGTATCAGTTTTTTTATATATTTTGGATACTAACCCTTTACAGGATGTGTCATTTGCAAATATCTTCTCCCATTTAGTAGGTTGCCTTTTGGGGCGCCTGGGTGGCTCAGTCATTAAGTGTCTGCCTTCGCCTCAGGTCATGATCCCAGGGTGCTGGGATTGAGCCCCACGTCGGGCTCCCTGCTCAGTGGGAAGCCTCCTTCTCCCTCTCCCACTCCCCCTGCTTGTGTTCCCTCTCTCACTGTCTCTCTCTCTGTCAAATAAATAAATAAAATCTTTAAAAAAGGGCGCCTGGGTGGCTCAGTTGGTTAAGCGACTGCCTTCGGCTCAGGTCATGATCCTGGAGTCTCCGGATCGAGTCCCGCATCGGGCTCCCTGCTCAGCAGGGAGTCTGCTTCTCCCTCTGACCCTCCCCCCTCTCATGTGCTCTCTCTCGCTCTCTCATTCTCTCTCTCAAATAAATAAATAAAATCTTTAAAAAAAAAAAATCTTTAAAAAAAAAAAAGTAGGTTGCCTTTTAGTTTTGTTGATTTTTTCCTGTGCAGAAACATTTTATTTTGATGTAGTCCCAATACTTTATTTTTGCTTTTATTTCCTTTGCCTCAGGAGACTTATCTAGAAAAAATGTTGCTCTGGCTAATGCCAGAGAGACTACTGCCTATGCTCTCTTCAAGGATTTTTATGGTTTCAGATCTCACATTTAGATCTTTAATCCATTTTGAGTTTCTTTTTGTGTATAGTGAAAGAAAAGGGTCCAGTCTCATTCTTTTGCATGTGGTTTTCCAGTTTTTCCAACACCATTTGTTGAATAGACTGTCTTTTCCCCATTCTATATTCATTCCTCCTTTGTCAAAGATTAATTGACCATATAATTGTGGGTTTATTTCTGGGTTTTCTCTTCTATTCCATTAATCTATGTGTCGATTTTCATGCCAGTACAGACTGTTTCAATTATTACCACTTTGTAATATAACGAAACCTGGAATTGTGATACCTTCCATTTTGTTGTTCTTTTTTCAAGATTGTTTTGGCTATTCTGGGTCTTTTGTGGCTCCATACAAATTTTAGGATTGTTTTTTCTAGTTACGAAAAATGCTATTGGTATTTTGATAGAGATTGCATCAATCTGTAGATTGCTTTGTGTAGTATGGACATTTTCCAATATTTGTTCTTCCAATCCATGAGCATGGAATGTCTTTCCATTTCTTTGTGTCATCTTGAATTTCTTTTATCAGTGTCTTATAGTTTTCAGGGCATAGATCCCTTGCCTCTTTGGTTAAGTTTATTCCTAGATATTTGATCATTTTTGGTGCAATTGTAAATGAGATTGTGTTTTTATTCTCATTTTCTGCTGCTTCCTTCTTAGTGTTTAGGTATGCAACAGATTTCTGTATTTCTGTACATCGATTTTCTATCCTGTGACTTTACTGAATTTATCAGTTCTAGTAAATTTTTGGAGAAGACTTTAAGTTTTTCTATACAGAATATCATGTCATCTGCAAATAGAGTTTTACTTCTTCCTTACCAATTTGGATGGCTCTTATTTCTTTATGTTGTCTAACTGCTGTGGCATAGACTTCCAGTACTCTGTCGAATAGACGTGGTGAGAATAGACATCCTTGTCCTGTTCCTGACCTTAAAGGAAAAGCTCTCAGTTTTTTCCCATTGAGTATAATGTTTACTGTGTAGTTTTCATATAAGGTCTTTATTACGTTGAGATATGTTCCCTCTCAACCTACTTTGCAGAGGGTTTTTATTGTGAATGGATGTTGTACTTTATCAAATGCTTTTTCTGCATCTATTGAAATGACCAGATCAGTTTTTATCCTTTGTCTTATTGATATGGTGTATCATGTTGATTGTTTTGTGAATATTGAACCACCTTTACATCCTAGGAATAAACCCTACTTGATCGTGGTGTATGATTTTTTTAGATATATTATTGGATTCAGTTTGCTAATATTTTTTGAGGATTTTTGCATCTATATTCATGAGAGATGTCGACCTGTAGTTCTCTTTTTTTGTGGTGTCTTTATCTGGTTTTGATATCAGGGTGATACTGACCTCATAGAATGACTTTGGAAGTTTTCCTTCCTCTTGTATTTTTTTGTAATTATTTAAAAAGAATGAGTATTAACTCTTCTTTAAATATTCAGTAGAATTTACCTGTGAAGGCATCTGGTCCTGGACTTTTGTTTTTTAGGAGTTTTTTGATTACTGATTCAATTTCCTTGATAATAATTGGTCTGCTCAAGTTTTCTATTTCTTCTGCTTTAGTTTTGATAGGTTATATGTTTCTAGGAATTTATCCATTTCTTCTAAGTTGTCCAATTTGTTGGCATATACATTTTTGTAGTATTCTGTTAAAATTGTTCATATTTCTGTGGTGTTTTTTGCTATTGCTCCTCTTTCATTAGTAATTTTTTGTTTATTTGAGTCCTCTTTTATTTATTTATTTTTTTTTTTATGAGTCTTGCTAGAATTCTATCACTTTTGTTGATCTTTTCAAAGAACCAGCTCCTGGTTTCATTGATCTGTTGTATTGAGGTTTTCTTAGTTTCTGTATCATTTATTTCTGCCCTAATCTTTATTATTTCCTTCCTTTTCCTGGACTGAGGCTTTGTTTATTCTTTTCCTAGCTCCTTTAGGTGTCAGGTTAGGTTGTTTGTTTGAGATTTTTCTTGCTTCTTGAGGTAGGACTGTGTTGCTCTGTCTCTATGATTTGACTAAGTAGCTCATGTAAGTGGATATAGTATTTATCTTTTCGTGACTGGTTTATTTCATTCAGCCGAGTGTCTTTAATGTCTTTAATGTCTTTAGTGTCTTTAATGTCTCATGTTGAGCATGTGTCAGAATTTCCTTCTTTTTTAAAGCTGAATAATATTTTATCACATATATGCCACATTTTGCTTACCCGTTCATCCGCTGATAGACACTTAAATTGCTTCCACATTTTAGTTATTGTGCCTCCTGAGTTCTTAATCCCCTCCCCTTTCTCCACTCTGGAGTTTAGTCTATCAATTGCCTTCTTTTTCCCCCACAGTGAAGCCCCTCTTCTCCACTGGCATCTTCCCCTCAACTATTAATGTGCTCAAGACCATGACCAGCACCCTCTACCTCATGAGCTTTTACTCTTTCTCTTGCCTTTTCACCACTACAATTTCTTTTTTTTTTTTAAGATTTTATTTATTTTGGTGCTCGTGCACACACACACAGATCAGTTTGGGGGCGGGCAGAGGGAGAAGCAGACTCCCCGCTGAGCAGGAAGCATGGTGCAGGACTTGATCCCAGGACCCTGAGATCATGACCTGAGCGAAAGGCAGATGTTTAACCAACCGAGCCACCCAGGTGCCCTACAATTTCATTTTCTTTTTCTTTCTTTCTTTTTTTATTATTATGTTATGTTAATCACCATATATTACATCATTAGTTTTTGATGTAGTGTTCCATGATTCATTGGCGTATAACACCCATTTTTAAAAGTAATCTATTCCCAGCACTTCAACTTCCGCATTACCTATTCACTCTTTTTGAAGAAAAAAAAAAACTTTTATTATGAATATTTTCTGTATTCAAAAAAGTATAAATAATCATGCGATAAACATGTATTTAGGGGTGCCTGGGTGGCTCAGTCGTTAAGCGTCTGCCTTCGGTTCAGGTCATGATCCCAGGGTCCTGGGATCGAGCCCTACATCGGGCTCCTTGCTCAGCGGGAAGCCTGCTTCTCCCTCTCCCACTCCCCCTGCTTGTGTTCCCTCTCTCGCTGTCTCTCTCTCTGTCAAAAAATAAATAAAATCTTTAAAAAAAAAACAAAACATGTATTTACTTACCACTTGGCTTAAGAAAAAAAGCATTACCAATACCCCCCTCCAGAGTTGAACTGGGATTTCATCTTGCTCCTAATCCTTCCATTGGCATCATCCCCCAAGCCCCCCCAACACACACACCAAATGACCTTGACCCTTCTCCTTAGAACTATATCCTCTCTTATCTACCATGACCCTGGACTCTCCTAGTTCCCATCTTATATCTTTGATTCCTTCTTCTCTGCCTTCTCTAGCTCTGCTTCCCCTTTCAAGTCTCTGATCTTTGTGTTCTATCATCTTTCTTCTCTACATTGTCCATTTCCCCTGTTTTACTTCTCATGCACTCCCACATTTCAGTGGTTCCCAAATCTAAATCTCCAGTCTATATTTTTATAGATTTAAATTCTAATAATAACATATGTGATAATAATAAAATAATTAAAATCTGTAATTTCCATTTGCATGATACACGTGACTAAGCTGTCCTGCTAGGACCTCCAGGTGGCAGACCCTGAGACTTATCCTCAACCCCATCCTGTTTGACATTCTCAACAATGACTCAGATGGGGATATGAGCTTATCAAATTTGTAAAGGACACAAAGCTGTGCAGGGTGTTGTATAGCTGGATAACAGAATATGGATCCAAAATATGGTAACAGGTTGACTCTAACAGAATTAAATTTAACAAAGGTCAACATAAAAACTTGACCATGGGTTGAAACACCCAGCCGCACAGAGAGGTCAAAAAATCAGGAGCTATATAGAGGAAAGGCACAAGGGATTTAGTTAAATGGCAAGTCTTTGGGCACCAGTACTGTAAAAAGCGAATGGAATCTTGGGCTATAAAAGATAAAATATCTACTGCAAGGAAGGGATTGTCCTCCTCAATTGAACAGTATTCGATTCAGGTCCATCTACAATGCTGATTTCAGCTCTGACACCACATTCAAAGCAAAGCTATAAGAAACTTGGTGGGCATTCAGAAAGGAACAACTGGGACCATAATAGTACTTAAAACGGGTCCTATGGCCATGTCCTAAGGGCTATCCAGAAGAAGCGAGATTAGACCAGCTTTTTGTAGCTCCGTGTTCTATAGCACCAGTAGGAAGCACTGCAGGATACTGATTTGGCAGAGGCCAGTGGAAAACTCACCAAGTCTCAGAGCTGCAGAGCATGGAAGAGACTTTTGGGGGAGTTAGTGGGTAACCAGGGGAGGTTTCCAAGTTCAGTGGATATGGACATGGCAATTCCAGCTTCTTCTCTTCAAATCTCTGCTGCCACTGAGATCCTTGATTATGTGTACCTGCCTAGACCTGAACTCTCCAACTTTTTAAAGTTAGAAAGACTGTTCATCCTTATAGCCACAGGGCAAGCATTTGGAAATTTAAGAAATTTTTTTTAAAAATCAGAAAACTTAAAATACAGGAGAACTTCCTTGACCCTTAATAGGATATGTAGTAGAAAGTCATGGCAAACATCGTTCTTAATTGTGAAACGTTAGACATCCTTTAAAGTCAGGAACAAGAGAAGAGGCCTCCACCACTACTCCCGTTAAAACATTATGCTGGCGGCCCTAGCTAGAGGGATAAGGCAAGAAAATAAATAAGAGATATAAGGATTGCACAAGAAGCAACAAAATTTCATTATTCACGGAAGGTATGATTGTCTTTATATAAAATTTAAGAAAATCTACTGGCAAACTACTAGAATCAATAAGATGGTTCAGCAGTATTTCTTGGACATATAATCAGTATGCAAAAATCAATAGTATCTACCAACAACAATCAATCAAACTATAAATGTTTCAGTAGCAAAAAAGACTACAAAGTAGCTCACATGCTCTGGATTTTTAAGATAATATTATAAAACTTCACTGAAGGACATAAAAGGAAGTCTAAGTAAATGTTCATGAATGGAAAGTTTGAGAATCTTAAGTATGTCAATTCTCCCTAAATTGTGAGTCTATAAATACAATTTTACTCCAATCAAAATCCCTATAGGGTTTTCTCAGAACTTGGTAAGCTGATCCTGTATTGATAAAAAAGAATGAAAGACCAAGAACAGTTAAAACATTTTTGCATCTGGATAGACAAAAAAAAACTGATAGACAAGAACCCAGAACAGACTTATTTAGATGTATATAGCTGGTATATGACATAAGCGGCATTACAAATACATGAAAAAGGGGTAAAATTGTTAATTATTGGTAGTGAACAGTGGTTCTCCAAATGGAGAAAGAAAAGTTAAATCATATGCCTACTTCATACACACGAAAGTAAATTTTATATGAATTAAATACCTATGGAAAGAGCAAAACTTTAAGCCTCCTAGAAGAGTATTTAGACTATTGTTATGTCCACCACACAAATATATACATAGTCCATGTGTGCATATGTATATTTTTGTTCTTAACAAAACATTCAAGCGCTGACCATAAAGGAAATGCATGGTAGATTTAACCACATTAAAAGTTTAAATTTTTGGCTGGCTCAGTTGGTAGACTATGCAACTCTTGATCTCAGGGTCATAAGTTCAAGCCCCAGGTTGGGTGCAGAGCTTACAAAAAAAAAGAAAAGCTTAAATTTCTACATAAATAAAAAATGAATAGGAGATTCACAAAAGAAGAAATGTCATGGCCAATAAATATACTCAAACTCGGTTTCCAGGACACCTACAACTTTTGCCTTTTGCAGGGAGGGTTGATTATTAAATAATCCACTGCTGAATAAGGACTCTGTGTGGTGTGGTTACTCACAGCATCGTATTTGTTATAGCTCGGAGTACTGACTAATCATTTGCTATGTCTTTGTCCAAGGCAGATCAAGCATTTTACCACTAATAAAGGAAGCTCATAACATCCTGTGGGTTCACTTGTATGTGCACAGGGCTAAAAAGACATCTAGGTTTCTGGGGCCAGTCCCCCAGAGGCAACCCCAGAATGGACCTGAAGGGTCTACCTCCCCCCCAACCCTCCCACACCACCCCCATCATTTTGCAGTCTCTTTGCAAAAGCATCTGAGTTTTCCCACTACACACGCCAAGAGTGAAAAATAAGGGCCCACTCTACCTTAACGGCAGCTATACGTAATGGATTAAAAGTATTGGGATGTATATTTTATCCCCTAACTCGTAAATTACATAAGAAATTCCAAGCTCTGGCAGTGAATGCCCCTCTCTCCTAGCACCTCTCTTTGCTCATGCTAACAACGAAAAAAATCAAATCAAATATCCAGATAAACCTATGTCTCCTGTCTCCAGATTTAGTAGGACACAGAGAGTATATTAAGAATCCAGCCTGAAGTAGACAGAAGAATTTAATCTTCTTTATTTTGACTTTTTTTTCTGGAATGTTTTTATCAGTACAATTACCAGAGGCGGTGCCGTCCCTGACTTCCCCTGACAATCTTACGCTTTCCGTTGTCACATACAATTAGGTGCTATTTATCATTAAAAAAAAAAAAGTAAAAGATGATAGGATACAGCAGGTGAATTCTCCATCTCAGCGTTGATAAAGGCTTTATCTCAATATAATATAACCCAGATTTTTTTTTTAATTTATACTAATTGTATTAGATTGTGTTTTAGTGTGGAAGGAGAAGGAAGAGGGAGTGAACAAATACAGCATCAAAATTACCTTACCCACCTAAGAGAACAGGCAGAAAGGGCATAAGACAGATCTGGGTTTGATACCTATAGCTTAGAATTTATATGACTTTGGAAAATGTATTTAACCCTATCTTCTTTCTCCGCTACAAAATGAGCAAGCGTATCTATCTACCTCAAGGAGATTTTGTGAGGGTTGAGCCTTGGAGGTGGGGGTAGGGGGACGCAACCAGACCCCACATGGCACCCTCCACAAGGATGATTTAGGAGAGTTTAATGAAGCAACTGTTTACAAAGGTGTGGGCAGGACTAAGGAGAGTGGAGGGACCATGAGGCTTCCCTGGGTTAGCAACAGAGGGAGTCTTCACCAGGGGAGTAGTGACCATAAGCTAGAGAGAAGTGTAATATTTCAGCTCTCTCTGCACCTGGCTGTGGGCAGGGACCCCCCACAGGTGTTGTGGCCCCCAGTGGAGCAACACAGCCCCCAGCTTGTGACCCCAAGCAGGGAAGGCACCCCGACCTCCTTCTGCTTCCATCCCCCAGCCTCTTTGCTGGTGGTTCCTATGGCTGAAGCCTGAGGGCAAAAGAGCTCGGCAGATGCAGTCTAGCTAGTACACCTCCTAGAACACAGAGCTGGGTGGAGGAGGGTGGGGAATGGAGCTGGAGGGGCAATCAGAAAATATCAAGCAAATGCTTCACAGATTTAAGTCTCCTTCTCACTCCCCTCCCCAGGCTCATTTTGCTCACCAAACAATGCTGGTCTGTCAATTGGAAATTTTTTAGCCACTCTTATATCTTTTCAAAAAGGCTCCACTCAAAGGACATTCATTACTTTTTTATTTGATTCCCATAGCATTTTATTAGGTAAATGGGGCAAGTAGTATTATACTGAAGCTTGAGATTAATGGCTCTTCAAAGACCATAGAAGGTCCAAGGCTATAACCCAGATTCATGAGATTTGTGGGAGACTGCAGAGACACAGATGCTGACAAAGATTATTTGATGATGAACGCTCTGAGTAAACTGATGGATCCTAAACGTTACCATCAGCCGGCCAGCTACTTCCACCGGGGAGAAAGTTGTACCTCCAAAAAAGGATTTGACTCCATATATAATAAAGTATCAAAGTGTGTGTGTAGCGTATATGCATTTATGTATCTATATATTACTTATAAGGAAGGATATATATATACAACAAAAGATACATATACTTTTTTTTAAGATTTTATTTTTAAGTAAGCTCTATGTCCAACGTGGGGCTCGAACTCACAACCCTGAGATCAAGAGTTGCATGCTCCACCGACTGAGCCAGCCAGGTGCCCCCAATACATATATTGTTAATAAAAGAGAAAGAGAAAATCAGAACCAAGGAATGGAGCACAGTTCAATGTGCTAATCATAAAAGTTACTGTGGGGGCGCCTGGGTGGCCGTCGGTTGGGCATCTGTCTCTTGGTTTCAGTTCAGGTCATGATCTCAGGGCTGTGAGATGAAACGCCACACAGGGCTCTGTGCTCAGCGTGGACTCAGCTTGATTCTCTCCCTCTGACCCTCCCCCACCCCAGCTCAAATAAATAAATAAATAAATCTTCTAAAAATAAATAAATAAAAGTTACTCTGGTTGCTGTGGCTGAGCCTCAGATTCAATTCTGAGTTCTTGGGATCAGTAAATTAAACAATTCTCATTCTCAGAAAAGCAACATGCTATTTTCTCAGGGGAAGAAAGTGGGGTTGGGTGTTCCAGAAATAAAATCTATAATAAATTTCCGTTCATATAGGACACTGAGTGACGTAATGGACAGAATCCTTGACAACAGGTTTATAATTAATAAAAACTAGTGTTTTCCATGGCTCTGTCATGAAATCAGAGCATAACATTTTTTTTATTATGTTATGTTAATCACCATACATTACATCATTAGTTTTTGATGTAGTGTTCCATGATTCATTATTTGCATATAACACCCAGTGCTCCATTCAGTACATGCCCTCTTTAATACCCATCACCAGGCTAACCCATCCTCCCACCCCCCTCCCCTCTAGAACCCTCAGTTTGGTTTTCAGAGTCCATCGTCTCTCATGGTTCGTCTCCCCCTCCGATTTCCCCCCCTTCATTCTTCCCCTCCTGCTATCTTCTTCTTCTTCTTCCTTTTTTTTTTTTTTAACATATAATGTATTATTTGTTTCAGAGGTACTGATCTGTGATTCAACAGCACAATTCACAGTGCTCACCATAGCACATACCCTCCCCAATGTCTATCACCCAGCCACCCCATCCCTCCCACCCCCCACCACTCCAGCAACCCTCAGTTTGTTTCCTGAGATTAAGAATTCCTCATATCAGTGAGGTCATATGATACATGTCTTTCTCTGATTGACTTATTTCGCTCAGCATAACACCCTCCAGTTCCATCCACGTCGTCACAAATGGCAAGATTTCATTCCTTTTGATGGCTGCATAATATTCCATTGTGTGTATATATATATATATATATATATATATATATATATATATACACCACATCTTCTTTATCCATTCATCTGTCGATGGACATCTTGGCTCTTTCCATAGTTTGGCTATTGTGGACATTGCTGCTATAAACATTGGGGTGCATGTACCCCTTCGGCTCCCTACATTTATATCTTTGGAGTAAATACCCAATAGTGCAATTGCTGGGTCATATGGTAGCTCCATTTTCAACTTTCTGAAGAACCTCCATACTGTTTTCCAGAGTGGCTGCACCAGCTTGCATTCCCACCAAGAGTGTAGGAGGGTTCCCCTTTCTCCGCATCCCCGCCAAAATCTGTTGTTTCCTGACTTGTTAATTTTAGCCATTCTGACTGGTGTGAGGTGATATCTCAGAGCATAACATTTTTTTTAAAGTTTTCATTTTTAAGTAATCTGTACAGCAACGTGGGGCTCAAACCCACAACCCTGAGATCAAGTGTCACGTGCTGAACTGACTGAGCCAGCCAGGCGCCTGCAGAGCATAACATTTAAAGCACATGCCAGGGGCGCCTGGCTGGCTCAGTCGGTTAAGCCTCTGACTCTTGATTTCAGCTCAGGTCATGATCTCAGTGTCCTGGGATCAAGCCCCTCGTCGGGCTCTGCACTCAGTGTGGAGTCTGCTTGTCCCTCTCCCTCCCTCTGCTTGTTCTCTCTCTCTCAGATAGATAAATAAAACCTTTAAAAAAAATTTTTTAAGAACAAAGTACATGCCAGTGAAGGTGATCCTGGGAGAAGCTGAGGTCATGTCCCAGCATAAACCTCCCTGGTGTTCTAATGTGGTCAGTGGTGATGTCAGCGAACCTAAGGGAGGAGGAGAGGTAGCCCTTCCCTTTGAGACCACCTTCCCTGCAGAGCTTTTCTGCCAGGTGGCATGGATATCTGGAGGTAGTTCTCTCCGTCGAGGTCTGCATTGAGTGCCGGGGTCCCACCGAGGGAAGTCACGGGCGTGGGGGCACAGACCCGGTGGTAGGGCTGCTGACAGTCTCCCACAACAGGACTGTGACTCCGCACTCCTGGAGACCTTGCATCCTGCAGACGGCAGGTTAGAACGCACTTGGGCCAGTGACGGGCAGTGCCTCCCTCCCCCATCTTCCAGCGCTTGGTTTTCAACTATCAAGGAGGAGAAGGAGACAAACTGACTGGGGGATAGAAAATACTCCCCATATTCGCCCCCTCCGAATATCAACCTCAAACGCAACTCCCCAGAAATGCCCTACCATGTGCCAGCTAGAAGACTCGACCTCTCGCCTTTGCTGGGAGTTACAGACCAGGGCTAGTTAGAGCCCCTAACCTCTGAGTTTTAACGCAGATGAGATGAGGCTGAACTTGGACTAATGAAGCAGCTGTCACATACTGCCACCTCTGAGCACCGATCATCCCACTTACCTTTCAGATAGCTACTATCATATCCATGTCATTTTTCAGACAAGAAAATGACGTTCTGAGATGAGAAGCAATTGCCCAGGGTCACACACTGAGAGAGCTGTGTTTGAACCCAGCTTTCTCTGACCTGAAACAGGGCTCGCACTGCCTCTCCCCTCCAGGCCACGGGAAGGTTGAATCCTCGGCCTCTGTGATTTGGAGAAGGGCATGTCTGGGCTCCCTGGCACCTGTTTGCTCTGAGTCCCAGAGCCCTGACTGGGTACCGGACCCAGGTGTCCCTCAGCCCTGCAAAGCTCCAAGCTAGACACTGATGTGAACCTGCCCCCACCAGGGCCGGCTTTTCACGGAGCTTTACCTACAGCTCCCACTGGCTCTTAGAACAACCCAGAAGTAGGTAGAACCAGATAAACAATGCTCATTACCGGAGAGTCAAAGAGGTAGAGCTGTCACACGCACACACGCACACGCACGCACACGGCCCTGCCCATGTCAGAGCTGGGAGAAAAGTCCAGCCGCCTGCCCTGCCCAGTCCCAGGAGAGTCTGTGTGGGAATATGTTGTATAGCCCAGAAACCAAATGTCTAAGCACCTTTGTGCTAGCTCAGATGTGGACAGCATAGCCCAATTACCCTGAGCTGGAGTCATGCTCTGTTAACCACCCTTCATTTTTGGCATACTGGGTTTTCCTAATTAGAGCCCTGACCTGCCCAAAGAAGAAATTAAGAATAGAAATGGCTTTGCGTTATTGATTCCAGATCACATTTTTTGTTGTTTTCCTTGACTTCCGTTTGAATTATCTCTCTCCATCTCAAAATCCTATAAAGTGAATGGTGCCAAAATGATGGGTAGGGGGCTTGATCTTCTGCTTGGAGGCATTTCCACTTATTCCTATGGGTGTATGGAACTGCATTCTGGTCAAACAAAATTGACTCTCATGCCTCCATTTTTAATGAGCATCTGCCAACACCTTGTGGTCACTGACCAATTACAAATAAAGCAGCACAGCTAAAACCTCTGTATGGTTTCAGTGACATTGAAGGCATGCCAGAATGCAAGCGCTGCGCTTTTAGGGTCTTGTCTCTTCCACTGGCTCCTCTTCAGCTGGGACCTGTGTGGCAAAAGTCTTGGGTTGCGTTGGGGCAGCTTATGGTCAGGATGGCGGCGTACAGCCAAAAAGGCAACTGACATTTACTGAGTACCTACTGCATGCCAGGCACCTTCCTTCAGTTACCACCTTTAGTTTTCACATGACCCCCCTGGGTAGGAGTTAATGTCCTCATCAGTAGAGGTGACAGCACAAACTCAGGGACATCAGGTACCTGGCTCACGCTCACACAGTGAGTCACTGGCGGGGTCAGGATTTGAATCCAGTTCTCTCTGATTACAAAGCCCATTTTCTCTTCCTTCTGCATGTTCCTCACTCAATTTCACCCCTGAGAGAATCAGGCACTGAACTCCATAAATTGGAATCATTCACAAAAGGCGAACAGCCCTGGGGAAGTATCTCGTATTGGGCTGGACAGGTCTCATCCTGCTGCAGACAGATGTATTTCTCTGGGGGAAAAAAGTCTCCATTTTTTTTTAACTTTAGTGCTATTCTTTGTCTTGGCCCTACTATTCTTTTTCCCACAATCCCATCTTCATCTGGCCTCCCAGCCTTTGTCATTCTCCTCCTCATTTCCCAAATCATCTCTCAACTCTCCTTTTCCCTCTTCGCTGATTTTTTGCCCAGTCAAGAAATGGGTGGATGGAGTTGCATTTAACTTGTTGCTTAACATGGATTGAATCACCTACTCCCTGCCAAGGAGAGGTCGACAAGAAAGCCAGCCGTGAAGTGCTGGTCACTCCCAGAACAGAGGGAGAAGTTGCTAAGCAGGCCTACAGGGGTCAGGAAAGTTTCCAAGAATAGTTGCCTCATCCGAGATAACCTACCCTTACACCAGCAGAATCCTGTACAAACAAACAAAACAAAAATCTGACCTCTGCTCTTCAGATGTGTTTACGTTTATTCAAGAGAGGTGGAAGGGGGTGGGGGACGCCTGGGTGGCTCAGTCAGTTAAGCGTCCAACCCTTGATCTCAGCTCAGGTCCTGATCTCAGGGTTGTGAGTTCAAGCCCCGCATTGGGCTCCACACCCAGCGTGGAGCCTACTTAAGAGAAAAAGAGAGAAAGAGAGGTGGTATGTGACGTGTTCAGGATCACAGAGCCTGGAGCAGCCAGACTGCCCACAGTAAGACCCCAGCTCCACCACCTGCTAGCTACAGGACCTCGGACAAGTTACATAATCTCTCCACACTTCCTCTTGCCAGTCTGTAAAATGGGGATAATAAGACGGCCTGCCTCTTGGAATTGTTGGGATATATTTGTGCATGAAGTGCCTGGATCGCTGCCTGGCACAGTTAGCACTGTATATCAGTTAACTCTTCTGCGCTCAGTCAGCAAGTATTTGTGGAGCCCCCTCTGTGTAAGAGTTCTGTGCAGGAGACAGCGCCGAATACCACGAAGCAGCATGTGCCGATAGCCGACGGTCAGAGTTTGGGATGGCGCAAATGGTGTGCAAATCCCAGCTCCGCCACTTAGCAACCCGTCACACCACCCAAGACCACAGCAAGTTCCTTACCCTCTCTAGGCCTACCTGCACTTCTGTAAAATGAGAATAGTCCCATCTGTCTCACGGGGCAAGGGTTACGAGTGAAAACGTAGGAAGGCCCTCCGCACAGAGCCTGCTGCACACGTGGCAAGGGCAAAATACATGGCAACGACCAGCGTCTTTGCGGTCCCTGTCCCGGGTCCAAGAGCTTTCAACCAGGTGGGGAAGCCAAAGTGGAAAACCCTTCTGCCCGAACGTGCAGTGGCCTGTGATGGCAAGAACATTGCCTGTGACGGCAGGAACATCACCTAAGACCGAAGGCCCATTTTATGTATGGAGGCAAAAAGCCCTTGGGCACTTTGTCTATGGACTCAGACTTCCTCCAGGATGCTCACTTGAGGCAAATCCAAACACACTGGAAGGCAGGGTCCGGGTGTGTGGAGGACTCGGCCCTCCCCAAATCTACCGGTGCAAAAGATGCACAGCAGTCTCAAAAAAAAAGATCCTACAGGATGGGCAGGATCCCCACCGTGACCTTTTTCCTCACCACAGTGAGAGAGGGGGAGGCGCTGTGTAGACGGTGCAGACATCCCAGTGAGGAGAGGTCCCGGCTGTCTAGTTCAGTGTGGGGACTGGAGCACATACCCGCGCCCGGCCGAGGGGCAGCCTCTTCAGCCTCATTTTCCCTGGCCACCCAAATACTTGACCAATGTGCTTTAATCCTATTAATAACCAGTGCAGGTTGAAGCACTGGGCTGCTTAACCTTGTCTAAAGAAGACAAAGCAGTTGTGTGTGTGTGTGTGTGTGTGTGTGTCTGTGTGTATGAATATTTCTGTCAGGTTTATTTGGTCTTCAACTCATCTTCCTCAAAGGAGTAGGTGTTAAGTAAATATGTAGTGAGTAAGATTATTTTAAAAGAAAAGCCATGGCAGATGATCCTATTAAGAAAAAAAAGGGAAAAAATCTAAAACCAGTATGGTGGTTTTTCAAATTCTGATTTGTAACAATATATGAATGTGGGACGTCTGGGTGGCTCAGTTAGACTGCCAGCTCTTGGTTTCAGCTCAGGTCATGATCTCAGGGTCGTGAGATCGAGCCCCGAGTCGGACCCCACGCTCAGCGGGGAGTCTGCTTGAGATTCTCTCTCTCCCTCTCCCTCTGCCCCTCCCCCATCATGCTCACACACACATGCACGCTCTCTCGCTCTCAAATAAATCATTTTAAAAAATATATGAATGTGCTCATACACTGTCCCACACACATTTTATTTCTCTTCCTACATTTCTGAAGGGATTTCAGGCGCGAAGAGCACACTGCCTTCGTGCGCTGGCTTCACAGAGCGGGAGATCACAGGGTGGGAGATCACAGGGTGGGAGCGAGGCCTGCAGTCCACCCAGTTACAAAGCTGGTCTCGTGGTCTTGGGCCCTCAGAAGGTTGTGGAAAAGGCCTGACAGTGCTTCTGTAGGGAAACAGCGGGGGGTGGGGGGTGGGGGTAGGTGAGCAAGCTTCTAGAAATCCCTAATGAACACTGGCCCACGGAGCTCTCCCTCCCTGACATAAGCACTGATGTTGGTGTGACCACGAGGTGAGCCCAGAAATGTGATAGGACTCCCAAGAAATGTCATCTGTATAGAGCTGGAAGCTGCTCTGATCTTATTCCTCTAATTCTCTTTATTACTAAAATGTTCAAAATATTAACCTCACTCTGGATATTAAATTAATTTGGACAAATCACAATTGATGCCAATTAACTGTACTGAAGAGCGTTTCCTCTCAATACTACAATTCACAATTGCACATAATTGCAATCTAATTTATTTGCTTTAATTAATATTTGATTTATTTAAAAATATGGGAGAGATTTTTCAAGAGTGTCTTTCTGCTGACGGTGTTCTGGTGCCTAAAAGGGAGCCTTTTTAGTGCTAAGGTCACTCTTTCTTATGTTCCAGTGAGTTGGGTTTCAGGAGGCTCTGAGCAATCACAATACAAACAAGTTGATCCAGGCTCATCCATCACCCCTAATCCCATGACATTAAAACTCTGCAGTTTGATGGCTCTTGCAGAGAATAATTTTACATGGATTTGTCCTCTCTGTTCGTGAGGTGGACTGCTCATTCCCCATAAACGAGGCGGGCCCTGGCACAATTGTACAGTCGAAATTTGGTTTGGGCGCTCTTCATGTTCCTTTCTTTGACCCCCTTACCAGGACCTCCCTGCACCCACCCCCAGGTCCTCACCCCTCCTGCCACCCTCCCTCCAGCCCACCAGATGTAAGCCAGCTCCACACTCTGGGGAAAATTTACTAGTCCTGAGTTCTGGCAAGTCATTAGGGCCCATCTGGCTGAATTAATTCAGAGGAAAAGCTTACCTGACTGATAATAGCTCCCAGATAATATAGCTCTATTTTAACCAAGATCTTCAAAGCTTCAGGCATGTTTAAAGGTGATGGAAATGTTACTTGCTAGTAGCAGATAGAGGAGATTTTTCAGACCTCAACAAGCCTTTTAGAATGCTTTAAATTACATGACAAACAAAAACATTGCAACTCCACACACAAGAGAGGCAGGAGGATTTCCAGTTTATTGAATCCTGATTCAATCTTTATTTCAATTTTTTTTTTTTTTTTAAGATTTTACTTATTTGACAGACACTGCGAGAGAGGGAACACAAGCAGGGGGAGTGGGAGAGAGAGAAGCAGGCTTCCCACGGAGCAGGGAGCCCGACTCGGAGCTCGATCCCAGGACCCTGAGACCATGACCTGAGTTGAAGGCAGACGCCTAACGACTGTGCCACCCAGGCACCCCAATTTCAAATATTTATTGATCGCCACTATGTGTCCCACACTGCACCAAAGGCTAGAGATAAAGGGAGATGCACCCTATATTTATGAAACTTTTCCCTCCCCGCTCTCCCTAAAATCATTTGTTTGCCTGCTTCTCTGTCCCGCACCAGACTGTGAGGTCTTCCTGGCAGCTCCTCTTCACCCTAAGAGCCCCAGTGCCTGGCAAACAGTTTAAACTCATTACTGAATAGATGCTCAAAGTGAAGAACTCCAGGGTCTAATAACATTTGGGGAACACTGGCTTAAAAACATGTTTCTTAAGCAACCCACAGATTGGGAAAGTTATTTGCAAATTACATACCTGATAGGGCACTTTTATCCAAAATATATAAAGAATTCTTAACACTCGGGGTGCCTGGGTGGTTCAGTCAGCTTAAGCGTCTGCCTTTGGCTCAGGTCATGATTCCAGGGTCCTGGGATCGAGCCCCACATCAGGTTTCTTGCTCAGCCGGAAGTCTGCTTCTCCCTCTCCCTCTGCCCCTCCCCCTGCTCTTGCTCTCTCTCGCTCTCTCTCACTCTCTCTCTCTCAAATAAATAAATAAAATCTTCCTTAAAAAATTCTTAAAACTGAACAACAAAAGGGCGAGTAACCCAATTAAAAACTGGGCAAAGAATCTCAATAGCCGTTTCTCCAAATGATACACACAAGATATGCAGATGGCAAATAAGCACATGAGAAGAGACTCCACATCATCAGTCATTAGAGTAATACAGATCAAAACTGCAAGAAGGACCACTTCCCAACCACCATGATGGCTGGGTTCAAAAAGATAGACACTAACAAGTGGAGAAATTGAAACTCTCCTCTATTGTTGATGGGAGTGTAAAATGATGCAGACTCTTGGGAAAATAGTTTGGAAAATCCTCAAAAAGTTAAACATTTGCAGTTGAATCCAGCAATTCTACTCCTAGGTATACACTCAAGAGAAATGAAAACATACGTACACACAAAAACTCCCCCAAGAATGTTTAGAGCAGTTAGTAGAGCATTATCCATAATAGCCAAAAGGTGCAAACAACCCAAATAACTGTCCTTTGAAGATTTAATAAACAAAATGGGCTATATTCATACAATGGAATACTATTTGGCAATAAAGAAAAAAGAAGGAAAAACTGATTCATGTTACAGCATAGACGAACCTTGAAATGATCGTGGTAACTAAAAGAAACCAGTCCTAAAGGATCATCTATTGCAGAATTTCATTTGTATGAAATGTCCACAATAGGCAAATCCATAGAGACAGAAAGTAGATTAGTGTTGCCAGGGTGTGCAGGGAGGGGAGAATGGGAAAGTATAGGGTGTTTGCAGTGATGAAAATATTCTACAATTAGTTAGTAGTGCTGGTTACACAACTCTATGAAAATACTAAAAATCAATGAATTGTACACTGGAAGACGAAACTTATGATAGGTGAATTGCATCTCAATAAAACTTATACAAAGAAAAGTTTCTCTTCCATAGGACTTTTCAGTGGGTAGCAAATCCTCAAGATGCGGGTATGGTTTGTGTTGTATTTAGGGTTCTCATTTGCCTGGGATCGAGGGTGTTCCCAAACATACAACTTTCAGTGCTAAAACCAGGAAAGTCTCGGGTAGCTCAGTCACTTAAGCGTCTGCCTTCAGCTCAGGTTATGATCCCGGGGTCTTGGGATCGAGCCCCGCATTGGGCTCCCTGTTCAGTGGGGAGTCGGCTTCTCCCTCTCCCCTGCTCCTGCTCTCTCTCTGTCTCTCCAATAAATAAAAAAAATCTTTTTAAAAAATGGGAAAGTCTAAGACAAACTACGCAGTATTGGGGTAGACCCCAAATATTTACTTATACCAAAAAACCATTCAGTGTTTATCTGAAATTTAGGAATTCTGTATTTTTATTTGTTAAATCCGGCAACCCTAGTTTTAAAAGATGGTCCAATTCACCTAGATCAAGTTGAAGCAGAGATCTAGAATTAAAATTGATTAAAATCAAGGAGAGACCAAAAGAGTTTGAAGTTAAGGAAAAAGAGCTCCCAAAGCATTTTATAACCTTGGCCAGTACTATAGCAAAATAGTGTTGTGGGAACCTCTTCAAACCAGACTAAAGTTCTCTCATTTCCAAGATCTATAGCAAAGGGTTCGTATCAAGGTCTTCCTAAAAAAATGATATTAATAAATAGTTATGTGAACTAATGTGTTTCTTAAAGGTATTTCGTCTTGGATGAAGCTCAAATTAAGCTTCCTCCCAGCAGCTGAGTACATGATGAATTGTATTATAAGTAAGTCTATTTTTAGCCCACTAGTGCTTTGGCAGACAGACTGTTAAAAATAGAAGCAAGCCTAGTAGAGTAGACAAGCTGGGGAGCTCTTCCTTACTGATTAATGAAAATGAAGCCAGTTCTCTGAGTCTAATGGTTGGAGGGAAGGTGTATGCAGCTGTGATCAGGTTAAAATGCTGTGGCTTATAATTTGGAAATCAGTGTGTCACATGTCACT
Source organism: Halichoerus grypus (assembly GCF_964656455.1). NCBI lineage: Eukaryota > Metazoa > Chordata > Mammalia > Carnivora > Phocidae > Halichoerus > Halichoerus grypus. The sequence continues at coordinate 20,577,178 of NC_135723.1, read as the reverse complement.
GAGACAGAAGATGGTAACATAGCTCTTAACTCAAGCTCCCTGGAAATGCTCAGATACTGGGAGTAGAGGGTTTGCGTGTTTAATCAGGTGAGAGGCTGGTATTTTAAGAATCACTTATGTTTCTGTCCTGTAGACCTCCTGTTTCCCTCTGTTATGGCTTGGTTCATTGACTGTTCTCTGTTCATTGATTGGTCATCCTGGAATTTCTCAGCCCACCGGGTTAGTGGCCACTAGGGGGCACCAAAGCACCCATCCCGGAGGAAAGCATGCAGGTCACCGAGCCTCCGCGGCTCGCTCCTCAGCATCTAGGTGATCATGCCAGGCTTCCCTTTGAGCATGGATGCCCACACTGCGCATCTCAACAGTGCAACAAAGTGATTGAACACGTGGATTTGGAGTCACCTAGGCAGGGATTCCAGACCGAGCTGGATCTCCCACTTAAAACCTTTGGGTCCTCTTTAATCCATGCACAGGCATTATAAAGTACCTCCCTCAGAGGAAGGTAGTAAGAATTAAATGAAATAGTGCCTGGAAAGTTTTGGGTTATTTTAGTTTTATTTATTTATGTAATCTCTACCCTCAACGTGGGGTTCGAACACACGACCCCAAGATGAAGATCACACGCTCTTCCAACTGAGCTAGCCGGGCACCCCAGTACCTGGAAAGTTCTTAAAACCCAATGCTGTGCCTGGTGCATGATAAACGTTCAGTTCCTGGGTACACCCTGGAAGTCCTAGGGTGGGGTCACATGCTAACAACATCAGAGAGAAGACATTAACTTCCTTCCGTTCCCTTCTGTACTGGGATCTCTTCCCCCTTCCTCTGTCCTTCCACGGGGACACTGAGACCTACTCCGTTCTGTCAGTTCAAAGGTCTTCCTTCTGGCAGCTTGCCAAAAATACCGTATGTCCCTCAAAGCTCATTCTATCTTCTGTACCCCAATATTTCCCAGGGTGGTTCACAAGCCACCTGCATCAGAATCACCTGGACCTACAAAGCCGAAGTTTCTGGGGATGGAACCTAGGACTCTGCATTTTAATGTTTCCTAACTGACTCTTACGCACCATATCCTTAGTGAGATTTTTTTTTTTAATAGAGATACAGTGCAGTTTGATCTCAACCAGCTGTTAGGAGGGAAATTCGCTGATTATCTGATTAAACTAATTCACACTAACTGTGAAGAACAAATAAACTCCCCTTTCAGGAGAATTTGCATTCTGACATTTTGCAAACCTTCACGAATTTCTAATTAGTGAACCACGTGGGATGGATGTTTGAAGAAAAGCGACCTTCCTCATGACCCACTTCCTGGGGGGAAGGCTTTATATGCACGTTGAAGGGAAGGGTGTGGGACTTTGGAGCACATTCCTGCTGCCCTCGGCCACCTGCAATTCAGTGCCAGGCTTGGGTGGGGGGGGGGGAGAGGAAACAGGAAGAACCCTCTCAAAAAGCCCCACCTCCGCAGCTCTCAGTCCTCCAAACTCATGGAAGGACAGAATGGACTGATGGAGAAAGGACCCCGCTGCTGTCCCTTCCGCTCTATTCCAGAGACGCTCACGACTCTTCTAGTTTATAAGCTCTTCAGTTTAATTTTTTAATATGAAGCTGCAAGGGGGCGATTGTTCCCTTGTTCCTCTTTTCTGCTCCCAGACCACTTCTCCTCCCTCTAAAGGCAAGCCTGGCCTAGGCCCCCGTCCTTGGGCTTCCCCCCTTCCCTTTTACAGGCCCTCAGAGTGAATTCTAATCTCATGGGTTTAAATACCCTCGTATAACAGATGACTCCCACCTATGAAACTCCAGTCCCCACCTCTGCCTTGCACTCCAGATCCTTCTGTCTAACTACAGACTCTCATCTCCACCTACATGTCTAATGGCAGCTCACACTTTTAACAGGTGCAAAACTACACTCCTGATTTTTCTCCAAAATAACCTGTTTCTCTCCTAGTGGTCCCCATCCCAGTAAATAGCACCCCACTCACCCAAATGGATCAAAAACTTTGGAGTCATCCATCAATCAATCAATCTCTCTCTCTCTCTCTCTCTCTGTCTCACACACACACACACACACACACACACACACACACACACACACTTCATCCAACCTATCACCAGATCCTGCTGCTCTACCTTAAGAATGTATCTTGCATCTGAGCCCCATCTCTCCACCTCCACCCCTGTCAGCATCGCCTCTCACCCAGAACACTTCATTGCCTCTTGTCCTCTCTGCTTCCACTGGTACCCCTACAGTCTGGATGCCACACATAGCCACCACTGAACCTTGTATCACCTCCCTCCCCTTTTCCCTAACCTCCAATGACTTCTGATCACATTAACACAAAAATGCCTTACGGTGGTCCTCAGCTCCTATGGGACTTGTCCCATCCACGTTGTTGGTCCATCTCCTATCTCCAGTACCCTGGCTTCTCTGCTCTTCCTCCTGCCCTTGCCTTTGATGATGTCTCCCCCTGGAAGCTGGAGATCCCTCAAATATCTCATTCCCTCGCTTCATGCAGAGAACCCTTCCCTGACCACCTACCCCCAAGATAGCAACTCTCTTCTTACCCCGATTTCTTTTTCTTCATAGCACTTAAAACCACCCGATATATTACAGTATATATGTGTTTGCTTATTGTTTCTCTCCCCATTTGAATGTAGGCTCAATGAGAGTGGGACTTATGCTCTTTTGCCCACCACCCTAGTGCCTGGAACAATGCCTCATACATCATATGTGCTCAGTTAATATTTGTTGAATGAATGAAGCAAAACTACAAATGTGAGTAAAGATGGCTACTGACAAGTGGTTTCCAGGCTACATTGAAAGTCCTATTTATTAGGAGAGTTGGAGGAAAGAATGGGATAACTAGCCCCTCACTTCCCCGCTCCCCACCCCACCCCACCCCCGCCCCGCAACCCTGTGTTATTTTATGGTGGCTATTCAAAGATAAGGCATGTCCCAATTTCATTCCCTATCTCAGTAAGTGGTCATTTCTGGAGTGCTGGACCTCCTCTTTGCCAACAAGAAAATCTCTTCTTTATTCCACTAAGTGCTCAAAAGTTATGTATTCACAATTACCAAGTCACAAACTCAGCTTTTACCCACTTACTGTACATAAAACAGAGTTAATGAGATTAGGCAATAGGAAGCTTTTCTACTGCAAAATTATATTAATGGGATTCTCCCAGGGGCTAAGCTGCTCCCTCTCTGAAAGTTAAACACATTCCAGAAATCACATTAAAACTCTTTCAGGCCTCCCTGGGTCCTGGGGGTCGAGGGAAGGGAAGTCTGATGTAACTTGACAAAGCAGCTTACTACGCTCAACGTTTAACTATGGGTGGGAGAATCTGCCTTGTGACTTTCTTCCTGCGCCTTAAAGAAATTTATAGTATTTTCTCTTTTCATGCCAAAGCTTGTTATGCTGGCAGCCAATTCCCATAAATGGCCCCCACAAAGATGAGCTTAACCTACCACATCAGTAGCTGCTCCATAGAGCGAAGCAAAAAGCAAAAATGATTCCTTTGCAGGAAAGAGCTGGAGCGAAGGAAGGTGATCATCTTACTTATTCTCTAAGAATATTATCTCAGCTTGAGCTCCCCCATAGGCCGACCCTGAAACAAGAAATCAAGGGTGAGTAGTGTGTTGAGGAAGAGATCCCAGAAAACACTAGTGGGGGTGAGAAAGTGAGACAGGAAAGGGAGGGCAGCCAATGTGCTATCATGCAAGTGACTATTTGAGTAACTGGAGCTCAGTCTTCTCATTAGTCATGGACTAAGGACTGCTGGGAGTAAGGGACAGTGATATCCTGGCATTTCCAGTCTGCCACATGGATAGGCAGGGAAAGCTCTGGTGTCCAGAGAAAGTCCTCTGGCAAAAAGATGCCGGGGCTGGCAGTTGGACATTGGTCCGCTGGGCACTGACGTGGTCAAGCCCAAGGGGAAAGTGGTAGGGAACCAACAGCCTCTGCCCTGAGGATTGGCTTTTCCAAAAAGCACTTGCCTAAAAATGGATGTCCTCCCCATAAAGTCAGCTTGGGTGTGAACAAAGCTTAGCAGGAGCACTGTGGAAAGTTTTCAGTGAGAAGTGAAATCTTGGGGATATGTTTGGAAGCAGGTCACCTTGGCTCAGGTTAAGTGGACTGGATCTATTGGTGGGGCTTTCTGAGTTGGGCTTGAGTTTTGTTTGTGACAACTCTCAACAGCCTGAGAGACAGAACAAGTTACAGAGAAAAGTGGATCTGGTGTACCCGCCTGAAGAAAGCAGCCCTGGCTTTCATTCTAGAAGCTCCCAGGTCCCCTGGGGTGGCCATCAGAAGGAAAGCCACCTGCTATGGGTTGACCCTCCTTCACAGAGCCACACTGGCCACTCTTTCCAAGACCAAGAACCTCAGACATATGTACACATACATACCTGCTTGCTCAGGGTACCATGAGAGTAGAAACACAGCACCGATTAATTTTTCCTATTTAGACAGAGACACAGCGAGAGAGGGAACACAAGCAGGGGGAGTGGGAGAGGGAGAAGCAGGCTTCCTGCTGAGCAGGGAGCCCGATGCAGGGCTCAATCCCAGGACCCTGAGATCATGATCTTAGCCGAAGGCAGACGCCCAATGACGGAGCCACCCAGGCGCCCCTAGACATGTTTTTAAGATACCTCATCCCTTTGAGCAGTAAAGTCTAATTATATAAAAATGTATAATAGAAAAGCACATACACTCAAACAAATATCAAAGGCCTACCATGCACCAGGCATTCCACTAGATCGTGAGAATACGAAGTGCCTGCTTCTTGTCACTGAGGTTCACCCAGTGCCAGAAAGGAGGATACCCTTGTCACAGATACACAAAACTCTACTGCTGTCATTGGCATACATGAGAACACCGCATGAGCAATCATGTGTAGGCATGTGGATATCAGAGGCCTTAAACTACCCTCGACGATGTTTGGAAAGCATTCTCAAAAGGTATTTGGGATGAGTCTAAGTTTTCCAGGAGAAGGAAGAGGGGAGGTTCCTCTCTAAATTGTTTTCATTGATTAATCTGCTGAAAATCCCCACACTGACTTTTGAAAAATCAAGCTCATGTCAGAAAGTCAGAGCTGAAAAGGTAGAAGGAAAAGAAACAGTCATATGTGTTTAAAAAACGAGATTTAAGTAAGTAAATTTTAAAGATTTTGTTGGCTTGATTCAGTGATTCATGAATAAGGCAACATCTCATCTTGCAGATAGAAAGGAGCTCTGAAGAGCTATACAATATGAAAGACTTTTATAGGGAGAAGGGGGCAGAATAAGAAGGTTCCTAGCAACAAGTAGACTGTGGCAAGGTCACCTTCCTTGAGGGGCTGGAAGGGGTCTGTCAGGCAGATTACCTCACGGTACTGACCAGTTAATTCCAGCCTGGTGGGTTTAAAATTCCACCCCTAGAAAAGGTTAAAACTGAAATTAAGTTAGGTATCAAGTCTTTGGGGACATGGGCTTAGCACAAGTGACTCCATTTTGGACCTGTCTCTTTTTTAATACATGAGAGTTTCACCTCAAATAGAGACGACTTGAGTCTGACTAAAGTCAGAGAACAGGACAAACAGCCACAAGTATACATATTATTTAAACTCATAAAGGCAACCAACTAAAAATTGGGAGAGAAAGAAGGTGAGGAGGAATGTAGGCAAATTCTCACTTTTCTAGAAGAGACTCAACAGATATTATCTAAACATGATAAATTAATAGATAGGGGACTATTAGCATACTATTTCAACTATTGAAGGAGCTACTGTAATAAAACCGGAAGCTATGAAAAGAGAGCGCCTCCCGGGAGTAAGATTCAGTATGAGAAGGGGAGCGGTGAGGCGGCTCTTCTCATCACAAGACCATCCCCAGGGTTTTTTTCTTTTTTTTTTTTTTTAACAATACGCACAGAGTGCCTTGAAAAAAATCAAAATTTGAAAATTCAAGGTACTACACTCCACCTAGTATGTTGTACCCGTCTCAAAGCTATGTAAGTTCAATCACTTTTTCTTATGAAGGAGCAACCCTAATTGTATTTTTCAGAGGTCTTCTTTCCTTCTCTCTTCTCTCCTCATTCAGTCCTTGGGCTCTGGAAACATCTAAAAGGAGTATTTCACAGCTTAGCAGAATAGTGCGGAAGGCATCCCACTGCCCTACCCCTGCAGGGCCAAAGGGAGACCCTAAGGAAGGCTCTGAGCAGTCACAGGCCATTAGACCCACTTACCTTCTTCATCTGGCCCGATCCCCTTCCTGCCCTGCACTACGGCCCCCTGCGGAGCGCAGGGGGAAATGTTCAGTCGCCGCCTCCAGCAGTAGCCCCGCCCACAGCTCCCAGCTGGACGCTTCCACTTAGGCGCTGAAAGCAAGCCCCTAAACTGGCTGTGTTGGTCCCTTTAGAACTGAGTCAGTGCCTCGCGCTCAGTGGGTTCTCAACACCTGCCTCGTGAAAACCTCACTGCCCAGAGCGGAGACAGATTGCCAGCAGGAAGGAGGAGATCCCAAGCCAGAGGCCACAGAGCGAGCAGCAGGGAAGCCTCCTCTGCCCGCAGCGCCTCAGCAGCCAACCGGGTTCGGGCGGACCGACAGGACCGCCTTTGTACCTCGTTGGTTCGTTGTTCGCGTACCTGAAAAGCAGACGGAAGGGGGCTCCCAGGACGGCCTGGAGGGGGCGCTGCGTGTGCTCCCCTGCCTCTGGCTGATGCGGCCAGACAGGATGTGGCGCCGGGAAGCTCACCAGCAACGCCCCTGTGTGCCTCACACTCTGCCACAGACCAGAGTAGGTGGCCTTTGAATGTTCATTTAATTTTTGTTAATGCCCCCGCGGTAGATCATTTCTGTTTCTACCATGGTTGCTGGACAAATCTGTTGAGCCTTTCTGCTGATCTGGTGCCGTACCTGTGGGTACCCCAACTTTCCTCTCCCATTAGAGACCTCCAGTTGCCAAAGTAAGAGTCTCAGGATTTTTGCTTGTTTGTTTGTTCTGTTGTTTGTTTTTAAGAGTCTGTTTTGAATGATCCCTGCATTGGCATTCTATTGTATTGGCCAAGCGCCATTCCCCAGAATCACAAATAAAATCATCAAAGTCGGGTTGGAGGTTGGCAAGCCTTTCTACGAGCCAGAAATCTGTTCCCTATCTATGGAAGAATAATGTCCTATTACAGTGAACAAGCAATGGACAAAGGAGAAATGGTGTGTGCTGTGGGGAGCATTATTCGGTCCTCCTATCTGTGACAGCCACCAAAGGCACCAATAATGAACAAAGAGATACAGTGTAGACAGGTTGATGGGAAACATGTTGGCGCCGGCTCTTACAGTGACTTAAACAGCTCCTGCCCTGCTCTGCCCTGATTCTGGGATCTATCTGCTGGACTCGTTGAATCACTTTCAACAACACAAGCTAATCCTGCTAACCAGGAATCTAAGAAAAAGAAAGCGAGAGTTATTCTTTCCCATTGTTAATGACTTCTTCCAGTCCTTATGAGAGTGTTCTTCTTTTGCAATACTTTGCGTATCGATCACAGATTTTCTTCTTAGGGCTCGTTCATTCAACAAGAACGTATTGAGTGGTATATTGCGGAATACATGGAGTATATGTGGAACTGGTAAGGGGTGCTTACAAATACACACATGGCTCTCCCTTTGGTGTGCTCACTTTTCAGACCATCTCCTAATCACCCTCTTAGAAAAACAAGCAAGAATCCATGAAGACACTGAAAGTGGCACAATGTTTAATTTCCCTTTCTTTCCATGGCATTTAATTTTCAAAATGATAATAGAGCATTTTTTCTAATTACAAAAATAATGCATGCTCAGCTCACTGTAAAAAAAAAAATCAGTACAGAAGTAAAGAGCATCCTAAATCTATCATTCAGAACTAATAATTAGCATAGTATGGGGTAGGTCCTTCCATGTTTTCTTCTATGTATATATAAACATTTCATTTTCAAAAAGGGATCACACATTCTATTTAATAACCTGCTGTTTTCATTTAATATGTTATAGATGTCACTCCTTTAATTTGGATCTACATTCATTTTATTTTTTTTTTTTTTTGGATCTACATTCATTTTTATTTATTTTAGAGAGTGTGCATGTGCACACACGGGTAAGTGGGGGGAGGGGCAGAGGGAGAGACTCTTCAAGCAGACTTCCTGCTGAGCGCAGAGCCTGAGGTGGGGCTCCATCCCACAACCCATGAGATCATGACCTGAGCCAAAACCAGAGTCAGTCTCTCAACTGACTGAGCCACCCAGGCACCCCTAGATCTACATTCCTTTTAAATGGCTATATGAGGGGCGCCAGGGTGGCTTAGTCAGTTAAGCGTCTGCCTTCTGCTCAGGTCATGATCTCAGGGTCCTGGGATCAGCCCCACATCAGGTTCCCTGCCCAGCAGGGAGACTGCTTCTCCCTCTCCCTCTGCTGCTCCCCTTGCTTGTGCTGTCTCTCTGGCGCTCTCTCTCAAATAAATAAATAAAATCTTTTAAAAACATAAAAAAATGGCTATATGAAAGTACCACAATTTATTTATCCAAGCTCATATTTGTGGCATTAAGGTTACTTTCCATTTTTTGTATGATGAGCAATCTTATGTGTACAGCTTTATTGTTATCATAGTATATTCAGAGCATTTTTTACAAATGCTCATTAAATGCCATTCATTGGACCTCAAGCTCACAACCTGGTATTATTTGAGACCCTGTCTCATCTGTATAAAGCAGAGAAAGGAACAGAGTGACAGGCAAGACTATCTCAAGACTCAGAATTATCTCGGTGACCAATATTGAAATAGAATGTTCAAGAAAACAGCAGAGGAGGATCCTGTTTGCCTTTGCTCTTGGTTATCTTTGCAGTAGTACTCAGGGTCATAATCACTGAATTGGTTTTCTTTTTTTTTTTTTAAGAATTTACTTATTTATTTGATATTGAGAGAGACAGTGAGAGAGCGAACACAAGCAGGGGGAGTGGGAGAGAGAGAAGCAGGCTCCCTGCTGAGCAGGGAGCCCGATGTGGGGCTCGATCCCAGGACCCTGGGATCATGACCTGAGCCAAAGGCAGACGCTTAACGACTGAGCCAACCAGGCGCCCCTGAATTGGTTTTCTTATGGCAAAACAGAATTAATGATACTACCTGCCACCCAGGGGTACTTGTGCAGATTGAACATCATAATGTGCCTAAGAACTTAGCACAGTGCCTACCTACGGTCTGTACTCAGCAGAGGTAGCTGTTATCATCATAGAGAAACCTTAAAATCTCAGCCAGTAGTCTTCCAGGGAACAAGGATCACAGTTGATTTCTAGGCTTTTCGGGCAGGTGTCCTTACTGGGGACATGATTTGACTCCGGGTGTGACCACATCCATAGAAGAGTAGACAGTCCTCTCCTGGGGTGAAGTCTGTTGGCCCCTCCCTCCTCCCCCAAGCCAAAGGCTTTCCCCGAAAGGGAGTTGTATTTCCAGCTCTTGGATGTCATCCTTGGTGCCCATAAAACCCTCAAGAGTTATTTTTAAGTGCTCAATTTCAAAAAAACCCTTACAGACTATATGAGTTTTTTGTTGTTTTTTTGTGTTTGGTTTTGGTTTTGGTTTTTATGTGTGTGTGTATGTCAAAATAGTAAAAACTTCACAGGGAGGTCTTAGAACTGAGGTCTTTCTCACTTCTACTCTAGTTCATCTCCTCTGTCTTTCCCCAGGGAGAATGAGTGTTAAATGCTGACCTTGATTCCTCAAACAACCCCATAAAATAGGTACTATGTCCATTTCACAGATAAGAATGCCAAAGCTATGGCTAGTAAAATTACTTGTCCACATCCAGGAAATGGCCGACCCAAGATTCAGACTTTTCTCTGATTCCAAAGCCCAAGGGCTAACAACCTTAAACTTGAATGCAAATGAGAATCACCTGGGGATTAAGTCCGGCCAAGATCCTGGAATCTACATAGCCACAAACACCCCAGTGATTGAGATCCAAGAAGATCCAGAGGCCACGTCTGGAGAAGCACCGCCCTTGGCCATACAGCATTTACAAAGCCCCTTTCTGAGGCAGGGCTCTCTAAGGCCACAGGATTTTTTTCTCCTGGTCATCATCAAAGTAGCTTTACCGAAACTTCAGTACCGCTCGCGATGGAGGGAGCCATGTGTATATTTGCAGACTTACAAAATGGATCCCAGAACCGTGGTTGGGACACACCCGGTTTCTAGATGATTCTACATCATCTGTTGCAGTCATCTTTATCATCTCCCCAGGATAGAGTCAAATCAATTGCAGAGGCCTTTTCTTCTGTGGAATCCTAATCCTCCAGCCTCCGTGCCATCGTACCTTGCCCCTACTGACCCAGGTGGCTTTGCTCTGTCACAACAGGTTTCTAATGCATTATGTCAGTGTGAGAGAACACGGTAAATTGGGAAGATCTGTGATATTGTATGTGTAATAGAGGCAGCATGGGATGCAGCAGTCGTTCAAACTCGAGTCCATGAATCCTTAGAGAGCCGCCGAGGTACAATGCAGAGAAGGGGCGGGGAAGAGGGGAGAGCCTGGGCAGGGTGGCTTCGGGGCCAGAGACCAAGGCAGCTGCCCTCAATTCTGTTTCATAAGTAGAACTGGAATCCCTAAGAGAGTCACTTGAAAAAACCTTTTCTCTGGGGAAAAAAGAAAAGCTAGTGGAGAAAGAACACGAGTCTAGCCCAGAATTCTAATCCAGGTCTTCAGCTAACTAGCTGGATGACTTTGGGCAAACTCTGTCTCCCTGGCCCTGGGGGGACTTACCTGCCAACAAAGAAAACCAAAAGGTTGGCCTTGTTGATACCTGTCTTAGTCTGTTAGGGCTGCCATGACAACGTACCACTGACTGGGTAGCTTACACAACAGAAATAGATTTCCTCACCAGCTCTGGAGGCTGGAAGTCCAAGATCAAAGATGTGGGCAGGTCTGATTTCTCCCGAAGCCTCTCCCTTTGGCTCGCAGATGGCCATCTTCTTGCTGGGTCTTCACATGGCCTTTGTTCTCTGCGTGCATGCCCCTGGTGTCACTTTCTTTTCTTAGAAGGACACCATTCCTGTTGGGTCAGGGCCCCACCCTTATGACCCCAGTTTAACCTGATTACCTGCTAAAAAGCCCTATCTCCAAATATAGTCACAATTGGAGGTGAAGGCTTCAACATAGGAATTATGGGGACACGATTCAGTCCGTAACTAGGCCTAAGGCTCCTTTCAAAAAGCACAGGGAGGTTTACTAAGCATCTTCTATCTGCTGAGCCCTGATCTAGGTGTTTGGGACCCAGAGACTTACCTGCAGTGGCCTTTGCCCTCAGAGGGCTTGCTGTATAGAAGGACTGGGTAGCTCTGATAAGGGATGATGGGGGCAGAATGCAGGCCTTCCGGGGAAGTGACTTGAGAAGACATTTGAAACATGAGAGGGCGTTCAGTGGCTAGAAAATGGAGGGAGGATGTTTCCAGGAGCAGGGAGGCAGGCCTGGAGGATCCATTCTGAGGCCTGCAGGTCACATTAAGTGGCAGAGGAGGGACCCCTGAGGGGAGGCTGGAGCGGTGAGGAAAGGCCTGATGGGTGTTGTTGAGCTACGGGGTTGATTCCATAGCAAAGAGTCTCCCCTAAAAAGTTTTCAGCCAAGCACAGTCTATTCACTTCTGCATTATAGAAAGCCCTAAAATTCTCCAATTCACGTGATCTCTGGCTCTCCCTTATTACTATGTAATTTGCGGCTAACCGATGCCAGCCAATCAGTGATGGATCACACATTCACTAAATGCATTAATTCTTGGCTACTTCTCTAACAGGGGCAGTAGAGTGTGAGTGTGTGTGTGTGTGTGTGTGTGCACACCCATGTATGTGTGCTTGATCAGACCTTGATTATAAATTGCCTTCTGGACTCTGCGGTCCACTTCCCTTTGGTCTGGAGAGGAAGCATACATCATACTTGGATGTTTTATTTCATTACAACAAACATCCATATGGATAATTAGGATGAGGGCTATTAAATTTGTGGTAATAATGGCAATGGAAAGCCTCACGATCCTGAACTCCCTGCTAATAACTCACTCAAGTCCCTAAGTCCATATCCTGAGGAATAAAAGCTTCCTTGTTTCCTGGAAAAGAGAATGAGTTTAGGTTTTGAAGAGCTGCGCCTTATCATAATTTCACAGAAGCCTGTAGAATGGTTTGGAAGAAGACAGGGGAGCACCAGCTGGGTTTTATTAGGTAATTATTAGCAAATCCCTTTTTAATAACACCGATTTTAGTACCCTCTAAGAATTTTTTTTTTTAAGATTTTATTTATTTATTTGACAGAGACACAGCAAGAGAGGGAACACAAGCAGGAGGAGTGGGCGAGGGAGAAGCAGGCTTCCCGCTGAGCAGGGAGCCCGATGTGGGGCTCGATCCCAGGACCCTGGGATCATGACCTGAGCCGAAGGCAGACACTTAACGATTGAGCCACCCAGGCGCCCCTAAGAATTTTTTTTTTTAATAGTCCCTTCCCTCTTGTAAATTCTGTGCTAGAAGAGGACAGGCATTAAATAAAGCAATCTGATGCGCAAATACGGATTTACCAGTATACATCACTCAGGTAATATAATTAAAAACAAATCTTTCCCCCAGAAAACCTCTCTATAACACTAGTAGAGAAAGAAAAACTCAGTGCTTAATTATTAAAAAAGCATTAAACCAGAACGTGATGCACAGCACAGTCAACCCGCTTAGAGAAGGCAAAGACAGATGCAATTTCACCTTTTTATAAAGCCAAGCAGATACAACCCGTTAACATACATGTTTTCAGGATAAAAGGTAACTAGTCCTCAAGACCATTTATTATAGACTATTCACCCTAGATTTAGCTGGTTAATTGAGGGCGACCATCTGGGTTAATTGGTTTTATGCACAGGAAAAATAAGCTCGCCTTATCTTCATGACAGACGTAGCTTTGCAACTTGGAGCAGGTGCCGCCGAAGGTAGGCTCCTACCCTCCCACAGAAACCGGGAGACGGGGGAGCTGTCTCTCTTGACGATTACATTTCAAAGAGATGGCTCCCGTCCTTGAGAAAGACATTCCTGAGTCATAAAGCTGCCAAGAGCCTTATATAGTTTCTAAGAGGATTTTTTTTTTTTTAAGATTTTATTTATTTATTTGACAGAGAGAGAGACAGCGAGAGAGGGAACACAAGCAGGGGGAGTGGGAGAGGGAGAAGCAGGCCCCCCGCGGAGCAGGGAGCCCGATGCGGGCTCGATCCCAGGACCCCGCGATCATGACCCGAGCCAAAGGCAGACGCCCAACGACTGAGCCACCCAGGCGCCCCTCTAAGAGGATTTACACACATTGCAGACACAGAGAAAATTTACAATTGTAAGATTTCTAAATGCTCTAAGAAAAGTAGAGTGAGGGGCTAGCTAGGTACAGACCCGGTAAAACTCCACCTCGCAGCAATAACAATCATACTAACAGTGGGAAGAGTTCACATAGTACTCACCATGAGGGAACTTATTTAACGCCCACAGCTGTATAGACAAGACTAATCTACCCCCATTTTACACGTGAGGAAACTAGGCCAGGTCACGTGCCCAAGATCACAGAGCCAGTAAGTAGTAAAATTGAAGTTCACACCCAAACAGTCTGTGTCCATTGTCCCCAGTCTGAACCATTCGGCCATCCTGTCTCTGGGAAAAGTAAATGTTTCCATGATTTACTGTTGGTTAGTATATGTATGTGGTATTTCTGGAATGACATGGTGCTACTTATATGATTGTGCATTCAAAACAAAAAACTAACAATAAAAACAACCTGCCAATATTTATTGACCTCTTCCTATTTGCCAGGTTTGCCTTTTAAGTCGTAAACACCTTATAAGCATCATCTCAGTCACAATCTTCAGGAAGCCTTGGGAAGGGGGTACCCCCATTTTTCAAATGAAGTACAGAAATGTTCAAGAACTTCTCTAGAGTGACCCAACCAGTAAATGGTGGAATTAGAATTCAAAGCCAGAGAAAATGGCTTCAGAACACATACATTTAGCAATAAATTGTATGTCTCCAAGAAAATCAGGAAATTTATATTATCAAGGAAGGCCAGTTGACTCTCAAGAAAGTGGAGAAGAGAAAGCCTGTGAATTTGAGCTTGAGAGAGGGAGGGAGGGAAATGATACACATTATCAGTCTTACCCTGAACAGGAAGGGGAAGAAGCTCAGAGGCAGATGTGTGAGGCTGAATATTCAATATCAACAGAGACAAATTTATTATTTTGAGAAGCCAACACATTTGGGTTGCATGATTTGCAATTTCGTGTGCAGTAATACTCAATTTGGTTTTGCTTTTATTTATATTTGTAAAGGATTGTCATGACCACATAGTGAAGTGTTAGTCATGAGCTAGTTCATAAAATGGAAAAGCAAAACAATCATGAAAAATTTCAGAGGAGCGCAGGAGAAGTCGCTAAGCTGGGGCTGGCACATTAAGATTGACACAGGATTTATTAGTTCTTGTGCAATGCACTAAGAATTGAGGATGCTGACATCCTACCCTGCCATGCGTATGTTTTTTGGACTTCATTAATAAAAGCCTTTCAGCCTCTATGCAATATGGAATGGCTTCATGTTAAAACTGGACAGTGGATATTATTAGGATTAACAAACCAGCACCAACATTCTATTGTCAACACTTCTACCAAGGAAATGTGCCTGTTCTCTTGCTGGCAATAGATTCTGCAGTATTTCTCAATGGGGACAAGAGGAAGAAAAGAGATGTTCATGAATTAACACTCAAAATTCCTTCTCATGAATTACTTACTTCCTAGAAAATGTCACATGAGAAAGCGTTGAGCCTGATGTCAAAGTCCAGTCGTCTGCTGCATACAGGACTAATGCACAGTTATCAGCACCTGATTCTTAGGCCACTCTCTGCCCCTTCTCAGTTAGAAGATCTACGGGAGTAGCCAGAAGAATAGTTTAGCAAATATCCTCCAACTCTCCATATGAAAATCAATATCTCAGATCTAAAGGGAGATAGGACACAGAAAAAGATAGCAAGAAAGGCAGAGAATATAAAGGTTTTTTTTAAGTTTATTTTTTTTAGTACTCTCTGCACCCAGTGTGGGGCTCCAACTCACAACCCCAAGATCAAGAGCCACGTGTTCCTCCAACTGAGCCAGCCAGGCGCCCTGGTGTTTTGTTTTGTTTTGTTTTGTTTTGTTTTGTTTAAAGAAAAAGAAGAACCTAGGGGAAGAAAGGAAGAAAATGTGGCAGGACTGTCTCAGATGGTACATTTTTTCATTTCCCAGATACCTCTTTACATATTTGTACTACTATATATTTAGTTAAAGCCAAGTGTTAAAATCTCCATCTGCGGGCTGAGGGTGAGAGAGCCCCTCACCCACCTCCACTCCTTCATGGCAGTGGAAGGAATGGAAAGCCTCTAGAAGTCCGCACTGAGTTTGCAAGTCACTGAGTACCTCTACTAAGTCGCTCAAGATTTGTTTTTCATGAATGCCTGTGCCTGGTTTGGTTTCATTCAACAAACAACTTTTGAGCACCTATGATATACCAAGCACCTCATTAAGTTGGGAATACAAAGGTGAAGAGGACACAGTGTCTGACTCAGGGAGTGCAGTCCAGCACCTTGGCATCACCTGGGAGATAGACATGCAAATTCGCAGGCTTTACCTCAGACCTACTGAGTCAAATTCTGCACTTTTAACAAGATCACCAGGTGATTCTGAGACAAATTGAGGTTTGAGAAGCACTGACCTGGTGGATTATTGGCAGGGACAGGGAGGTCCTCTTCTATTTCTTAACTCCTCCATTGTGTCGACCAAGAAAGAATTCCCTGAAAATTTAAGCCAACAGGCATTTATTTGGGCAGTTAGAATTGCAATTCGGGAGACACAGACTCAGGTAGAAACCTGACTCTTGTTCTGAGGAAGACAACAGAAGGGGTAGAATTCTAAAGGCTACAGGTCAGGAGTACAGTTCTTATTTAGGTCCTCTATATAAAACAGAGATTGAAAGTAGGTTAACTAGGGGGCACCTGGGTAGCTCAGTGAGTTAAGTATCTGCCTTTGGCTCAGGTCATGATCCCAGGGCCCAGTGATTGAGCCTCTCATTGGGATCCCTGCTCAGCTGGGAGTCTGCTTCTCCCTCTGCTTCTCCCTCGGCCTCTCCCTCTGGCTTATATTCTCACATGCTCTCTCTCTCTCAAATAAATAAAATCTTTAAAAAAAAAAAAAGTAGGTTAACTAGGATTGGTTGGGTTAATATGCAAATGAGGGACGGAAACTTGTGGAATCATTGGTTCCTTTTGGAAAAATGTTAATGATTCCATCTGAAACCACAGAAAGTGAAACCATAGATATGGGGGAACTACTATACGTTTTCCTTCTTTCCTTTCTCCCAACTCCCTATCCCTCTGCCTCAGCAGCCTTTACTAACACTGTAGATGCCACCAAGCAGGCAGTCACATGCACTAGCTCAGTCCCAAATAAAAATTTGGATGCAAAGTAAATTATAGGACCCAAAAAGAAGGACTGGTGTGGCCTTTCTGCTAGGGTAAGAAGGCCTTAGAGAATCTGGACGGCCTGGTGACTTGGCGGTAGCTTCCTATCCGGCTGTCTTCCTAGAGCACTGCGGTCGGGGCTGGGGAGTGTGCTGGTGGGGATTGTGAGTGGGACGGTGGCGTGCAAGTAAAGATTTAGCACGTGAAGGTGAAGTATACCCTGGCTTTCATCAACCCACTGGTCAATTACACAACAAACAACTACAACAAATTCAGACCCTCTGATCACCTATAAAGCTAGTGGTAATCAAACTGCAGCCAAAATCAGTATTGGACTTTTTTTCTTAATTCAGCGCCAAAGTATGTTGTGAGCATGCATTTATTTTCAGCCCAGATTCAAACCCCCTGCGGTCAGAGGGACAAACTAATGATCACCCGGAGAGAGACTATGGATGCAATAGGAAAGTGGAAGTTGGGGTTTCAGGTGTTGCTTCTCTAGAAATTGGGTCAGGAGGGAAAAACAAGTCAGAGACAGCGGCATGCTCTCTGCCCCGGGAGCACTGTGTCAGCTGTCCAGCCACACTGGTCATTTACAGTGTACTGAATACAGCGAATCTAAACCAGTCCGAGAAAGGGCATTTGCCCACTGTTCCAGCTCTCTACGCCGCGTTAACAAACTATCCCAAAACTTTGTGGCTTAAAACTGTGTCAAAGTTCTGCTGGAGGGGCGCCTGGGTGGCTCAGTCATTAAGTGTCTGCTTTCGGCTCAGGTAATGATCCCAGGGTCCTGTGATCAAGCCCCACATCGGGCTCCCTGCTCAGTAGGAAGCCTGCTTTTCCCTCTCCCACTTCCCCTGCTTGTATCCCCTCTCTCGCTGTGTCTCTGTCAAATAAATAAATAGAATCTTTAAAAAAAAAAAAGTTCTGCTGGAAAAACTCACACCCGTTAGGATTGCTACTGACAACCACTTTTGTTATATTTCACAATTGTGTGGATCAGGAATTCAGGAAGGGCCCAGCTGGGCAAGTCTCCTGCTCCATGTGGCATCAACTAGGGTCACTTGGCGGCCTTCAGCAGGTGGCTGAATGGCATGGAGGGTCCAAGATGACTTCACTCACATGTGGGCCCCTTGGAATAGAAGGCTGGAGAGCTGGGCTCAGCTGGGCCTCTCTCGCTCTCCATATGCTCCCACAGCCTCACCCATATGGTCACTCCAGCAGAGGAATCAGAAACCGCCTGTGCGCAAAAGATGTTCAACATCACTAATGATCAGAGAAGGCAAATCAAAACCACATTGCGATGTCGCCTCACACTCATTAGGATGGCTACAGTTACATTACAAAAATTCAACTCAGCACATCTTAAAGATTTAATTTGCTTTATTAATCGATTCATGAGTTGGGCAGATCTCATCTCACAAGTAGAGGGGAGTTCCAAAGGGGTACAGAAAAGAAAATGTTTTTAAAGGTAGAGAGGGAGCAGAAAAAAGGAAATTACTAGCAAAGAATCCATTGTTTTAGGCACAGTCACCGGGGCAAATGGAAAGGGTCTGTCAGTAAGTTTCCTTCTGCTGACCAGGTAATTCCCATGCTGACTGGTTAAAGGTTAAAACTGCAGTTAGGTTGGGGCTCCTGGCTGGCTCAGTGGAGTGTGTGACTCTTGATCTTAGGATGTGGGTTCAAGCCCCACATTATGTGTAGAAAGATTACTTAAAAATAAAATCTTTAATAAAAAAAAAAATTGCAGTCAGGTTAAGGATTAAGTCTTGGTTTACTGAGGGTGCCTGGATGGCTCAGTCTGTTAAGCATCTGCCTTTGGCACAGGTCATAATCTCGGGGTCCTGGGATTGAGCCCTGTGTCAGGATCCCTGCTCAGCAGGGAGTCTGCTTCTCCCTCTCCCTCTGCCCCTCCTCCCCACTTGTGCTTTCTCTCTCACTCTCTCTCAAATAAATAAATAAAATCTTAAAAAAAAAAAAGTCTTGGTTTACTGACTTAGGGCCTTAACCTAACTGACACCATTTGGGGCCTGTAGTTTTACTTTTAACACTACCATCCCCCCCCCCAAAAAAAGCAGAAAATAAGTGTCAGAGAGACATAAAGAAATTGAAACCTTTGTGCAGTGTTGGTAGGATCATAAGATGGTGCAACAATATGGAGGTTTCTCAAAGAATTAAAAATAGAACTACCATATGATCCAGCAATCCCACTTCTGAGTATATAGCCAAAAGAATTGAGAGCAGGGTCTTGAAGAGGTATTTGCACACCCGTGTTTATCGCACTATAACCCAAAACAGGGTTTGCCTCTTGGTGGGTGCTGAGCCAAAAGACACAACCAGGCCAAAGAGTAGAAAAGGAAGGATTTCACTTGCAACAAGTAAGAACACCAGGGATATTTCCCAAAGCAGCATGTCCCTGAACAACAAAATTGGAGCAGTTTTAAGCTAAGAGTGCATGCATATTCATGGAAGGGCTGGACCAAGGAGCGTCCCATATGAAATTGGGGCAAAAGTCATCGTAAGCTAACAGTGTCCAGGTCCTGGGTGATTGAAGTCACAAGGCTGGCAAGGGTTGGCATCATTCAGTCTCTGGCTCCAATTAATCCAGTGTTCAAGTGCTCAAAGTGGCTTCTATACTGCAAAAACAACTCAAGAATGTGTGTGAGGTCAATTTTTCCTTTTGAAACAGCACTAAGAGTTTTACCACCAATTCATTGTCTCTGATATGGTGAAGTTATCTTCCTGGCCTGGTCGTGGCTGTTGATTTTTACATTTTTCTGTTCCCTTAAAATCATCAACTACTGAAGTCTCTTTTTCTACAGTTTTCACATATCCCAGGAAGTTCTGCAAGATATGTGCTTAGGCAAGTAATGCTGGTCAGGCATTAATCACAAAACAGCTGGGGACCTACAATGACTTTGACAATGACAATGACTTTTCTTACGTCAAGAAAGCATCAGGGAATGGGGCGCTTGGGTGGCTCAGTCGTTAAGCGTCTGCCTTCAGCTCAGGTCATGATCCCAGGGTCCTGCTCAGCAGGAAACCTGCTTCTCCCTTTCCCACTCCCCCTGCTTGTGTTCCCTCTCTTGCTATATCTCTGTCAAATAAATAAATGAAATCTTTAAAAAAAAATTTTTTTTAATAAAAAATATATGTAAAAAAAATAAAGAAAACATCGGGGAGGAGGAATTCCTGTCCCCTCAAAGTTCCTTCTAGCTGGACTAAAAATCAAATTGCCTTGAGACAGATTGACAGGAGAAAATCAAATTTAATAGGTGTACGCCGGGGAATCCATGTAAACATGGAAATCCCAAAGATGGGCAAAATGGGATATAGATGTCATTCTGGGGGTAGGGGCCTGGAACATCAGAGGAATGCATACAGAGCGATAAGAAGAGCAAATGTTTGATAATTAGATGTTTGCCCTTCCATACAGATGGGTCACTCAGATAAAATTGATCTATGTTAATAACTTATTCTGGGGGCGCCTGGGTGGCTCAGTCGTTGAGTGTCTGCCTTTGGCTCAGGTCATGATCCCGAGGTCCTGGGATCGAGTCCCGCATCGGGCTCCCTGCTCTGTGGGAAGCCTGCTTCTCCCTCTCCCACTCCCCCTGCTTGTGTTCCCTCTCTCGCTGTGTCGCTGTCTATCAAATAAATAAATAAAATCTTTAAAAAAAAAAAAACTTATTCTGGAAAAGACCCCCAATTTAGATTCTTCTGTGTGGTTAAGGGAGGGACAGAAGTTTCTCTTGAGTCTGCAGAGTCACGAGAAGACAGACACCATATGATTCCCCTCACAGGAGCTATCTAAAGTTGTCCAACTGGTAGAAACAGAAGGAATGGCAGTTACCGAGGAACGGGGGGAGAGGGAAAAGAGGAGTGTTGTTTCAGGGAAATGGAGTTTCAGACTTGCAAGATGGAAAAGTTCTGGAGATTTGTCTCACAACGATGTGAATATACTAAACACTCCTGAACGTCAAAGTGGTTAAGATGGTGAATTTTATTTTATGTGTTTTTGCCACAACAAAAAATAAACTGCCAGTACTCTTTTTTTTTCTTTTCTTTTCTTTTTAAGATCTATTTATTTATTTTAGAGACGAGAGAGAGAGCTCTGTGAGTGGGGGGAGGGGCAGAGAGAGAGAGAATCTCAGACAGATGCCCTGCTGAGCAGGGAGCTGGACTCCGGGCTTGATCTCACAACCCATGAGATCATGACCTGAGCCAAAATCACCAGTCGGAGGCTTAACCGACTGAGCCACCCAGACGCCACCGCCAGGTCCCTTAAAGCCTAGATTCAAAGGGAGAGGAACAGAGACAACCCCCCCCCCCCCCCCCCCCCCCCGCCTCCCGCCCCGCAAATGAGAAGAAAGCTAAAGAATCTACAGCCATCTTTAACGTGCTCTGCCCACCGTGGGGCACATCACGTCTAGAGCACCTGGGGACACAGAAAGCGAGACTTTACTTCCAGGGGCCTGTGTCAGCCTCCTGGGCAGGAAGGCTGTCAGGAGGCCCCGTGAGAGGTGGGTGTGGTTTGAAACAATGGAGTGGGAAGAAATGGCAAAGCTTATAGAGCCAATGAGAAAAAATGGTCTGGAATGCCTCCCTTCCTCATTTTCACAACAAAGATTCAGGAGCCATTGTGCTAAAAGCTCCCACCAAGCGTTTTTCTCACTCCGACCCCTGCCCGCCCCCCATCCCCCGCAGCTATCCTGGGGCGGTGGGGGCTCCGGGCCCTAATTGAATGGGTTGATAGGAACAATGAGCAGAAGCGGACCACAGGAGACCTTTCAAAGTCCGCAAACAGAGAAAATTCAACAACGCAGCATTTAGATAGTCTGGACAATGTGGCCATTATAAATGGTGCTCTCTGGAGCAGTGATTCAAATGACAGCTCCGCAAAGGATTTGCAAAGAGCCCTTTAGAAATGGAACATGGGCAACTCAGAGCCCCATGACATGTTACAAGGACAAACCCGACTGAACAAAGATCCAGAGCAGTGTTGAATGACTTATTTATTCAGTCCTGCTCTGTACAAACCTGGGAGAATATGACATCTGTTAAATTGCCTCCCTGAACTATGCAGTAGCCATGGTGCATGGGAAATGTGAGCGAAAGTTCAGAAAAGAAACAGTGTTTTACAAAGCGGGGATCACAGCGTAACCACACGCCATTCTGCAGACAGCCCTGATGTCCCAGTCGTTGGCCTGAAGAAATGATGGCCACATCCGGAGAGGGAAACCCTGCCTTTCATCCTCTTCCACCTACCGGCTTCCCAAATCTGTGTGCAGGGCCCACACTGCCCAAGCCCTCACTGCGCTTGCTATTTAAGTCATCCTAGTGGCATTCTCATGTTGCTGCTCCCGGCAAAGTGTTTTCCTGATACTGTGGGGGGAGTGTTTGTGTTCCAGTCCCCACCGGCACGAACATACTGGTTATTTTTAGCCTTGGAGTCTGCAGGATTCTCAAGTACCCTGGGATGAATGTCTAAGGAGCTCAGACTCCAAGCAGATATTCCCGGGAGGCCCGGTGATGAGCAGCCAGCTCGAGGCACAAGTACCTCATGAGCCAAATGGCAGGAGGCCCTCGCCCCCCTCCGGAGAGTGAGCGCCTCCTTCAATCTTGTACCCTGGGAGCCTCCCCAGCCCCGCCCAAGTCCAGCCTGGCTCTCTGGCTCCTCTCATTTCCCATTCACTCCTCAGCTCCCTGCCCAGCCTTGACACTGCAGGTGGGGAGTGCAGTTCCAAGGCTAACAAAGTCAACAAAGAAGAGACCTTGAAGAGGGTAAGGTTGACTAATCAATGGTGAGGTCAGTGAGGGATCCACTGAGGGATCCAGTCACATGGAGGATATGGGTGACCCAAGATGGCAGCAGATCCAAGAAGGATTGGTGGTGACTGACCCACCTTGGGCAGCCACTAACTGAGTTAGACCCCCGATGGTGGGGTGTGAACAGGAACCTTGTGAGATTGGCCCCAGCAGTTCCCTTCCTACAAGAAGGCTAAGGATCTTCCCAGGGAGATGCCTACCCTGCAGGAAGCTGCCTTCTCCTCCTCAGGCTTGGTTGTCAGGGCTGGGGGGGCCGGGGGGGTTGCTGATTGAAAGCCCCTCCAGCCCTATCTGCTCTCTTCCCAGCCCACTGTGATGTCATAAAGCCAAATCAAGCAGCTTAGAGCCAGGGAAAAAGTGGGAGTCTCTGGTTCCTGGATGCCAACAAATGGTTCACACCAAAGCAGGCTTTTCTATCATGAAATCAGGGGTATATTTATTTGCAGACATCAAGAAAATGAGGGCTACCTTCTTGCCTCCCTCTTCCCCTGCTTCACCCACATAGGGCCCTGGCACTTCCGTATGCTACCTGCTCTTCCATGCGCATACCCACCTTTTCAAAACCCATTCCCCTCTCCTGCTTCATGTATTTATAACCTGCACCCACTCCTCCCTCTCCCCCACCCCAGCTAGCACCTTTCATGGATTTTAGTGGAAAACCCAGACATTTCGCTCTGTGCATTTGAAATACAAAAATATTTGGAGTGAAGAATGCTAGAGCAGTGGAATCATGGACACACAAACCCGACTTTGGATTCCATCTCGCAAGACCGCCTCCAGGGCAGCAGAACAGAGAGCACTCAAGGTTCAGAAGCACCTGTAGCTTGGTGTAAAACCCATGGGTTGCCTTTGTTGCTTTTAATAATATCCGAAGAAAGCATTCCCTTCCATAGGACTTCTACCAGCGTGATGCAATCTCAGAGAATCATTACAGATTAATCATCATTAGGACATGATCACATTTCAATTATCCTCTGTGTAGTCTGGGTACATTAAAGCAACTGAGTTCTCTCGCTGAGAGAAGTTCATTAGAACCGTAATGTGCATAAGATATTTTAAAGTGTTTTCAAGTGTATTGGAAAACAACAAGGGGATAAATGCTAGAAACAACAGAATCTTCCAGAGGTTTCTCTAGCACTCATTCAGAAACCATAATCTTATCTTGTGATGTGGAACGGGGGCTGTAACTAAATAATGGACCAATTGTTTTATTATCATTTGTAGTTTCTAAGTACTCTGTGATGAAAACCCAACGGGCTGTTTCCTTTCAGCCCAAATCTGGCCATCTAGATGCATTTACCCATCTTCACAATATATAAGGGACCCTTAAACCCTGGTTAACAGTGCCAAAGTGTATGGAAATCATCCAAAGAAAGGAGTCAATCATACTATTTGTAGTCTAGTTGTATCAATACAGGAATCGTGGGGCGCCCGGGTGGCTCAGTCGTTAAGCGTCTGCCTTCGGCTCAGGTCATGATCCCAGGGTCCTGGGATCGAGCCCCGCGTCGGGCTCCCTGCTCGGCGGGAAGCCTGCTTCTCCCTCTCCCACTCTCCCGCTTGTGTTCCTGCTCTCGCTAACTCTCTCCCTCTGTCAAATAAATAAAATCTTTAAAAAAAAAAAAACAAAAACAGGAATCGTCCCTAATAGTGTGCTGGACAAAAGGAAAAGCAGCTTATCCCCTGAGAATTTGTCCTAAAGAAAGGATTTAAAAGAACAAACAGAGCTTTATATGCAAAGATATTTATTCTTTTTTTTTTTTTTTTTTTTAAAGATTTTATTTATTTATTTGAGACAGAGAGAATGAGAGAGAGAGCACATGAGAAGGGGGAGGGTCAGAGGGAGAAGCAGACTCCCTGCCGAGCAGGGAGCCCGATGCGGGACTCGATCCAGGGACTCCAGGATCATGACCTGAGCCGAAGGCAGTCGCTTAACCAACTGAGCCACCCAGGCGCCCACAAAGATATTTATTCTTGATAAAAAAGTGGGAAACCTACCTACAATCTGCCAGTGGTCAAACAGTTGAGAATGGGATACTGGGCATGGAGTGAAAGGAATGAGAATGGAATGGAATATTCTGCAGCTCTTGGAAACTGATGCTGATGGGACACCTCGCGGGCTCAGTCGGTAGAGCATGCAACTCTTAATATCGAGGTTGTGAGTTCGAGCCCCATGTTGGGTGTAGAGATTACTTCAAAATAAAAAATCTTTAATAAAAAGAAAAGGAAATCGATGCTGATGATGCAGAGTGGAAATGTAGAAAATTGTTTTTAATATGTTAAAAATGTCATCTATTCTGTGATTCCAACTGTATAAAATAAGTGCACATTTAGATATGGAACGGAAAGATACATAGGGAAGAAAGCAATGTCTCCTTTGCAGCTGTTACAATGTTGATTGTATAATAAATAAATAACACTTGGAAAGCAAAGGAAAACGCTCAAGTGAGACATTTTCTGTGCCAGGCAGAAAAATCGTTGATGCTTGGGATCATTTCACATTCTTCCTTGCTCCTTCAAAGCAGCCTATAATCTTCACCCAGATGTGGGGAACACACATGTCTGGGTGATGGGAGCTCCCCTTGCCAGGAGACTGTGCTGTTTGTTTATGGAACGGGAGCCTCAAACTTTTCAGTCATCTCTGATAACAAATCTAAAGGGCCTTCAAACCATTTGCTGGTGTGGTTTTTCTGTGACAGCTATGCACAAAAATCTTGCTGACCGAAAATGATGTATTTTTTCTTTCTCTTTCTCCTCCCCCTGCCCCCCCCGCCCCTTTCTGCAGTTCTGCTAAGCCAATATTCTCTAGAATGAGCACAAAACAAATCAAATAACAGCTAAACAAATCGAATAAGAGCTTTTGTACATCAACATCAAGAAGGAAGACTTGGGAGAAATCAGAGTACAGAGACAGATCTGGACAAGAGTGAACCATCTACTTGTCAAGGCACCTTCTAAATCTGGACGGGCAGAGATGGGAGTGATTTTCTGGAAGGAGATGTGATAGCGGATTAAACACCAGCTCAAGGGAAGCTATCATCGAATAAGATCAGATCACATTCATGAGAAATCACATTCAGGAAATATTTTAAGAAAGAGGAATATAAACGTGCTAGAATTAACATGTAAAATATGTATGTACTGAGGTTTGTAAACTGTCCTTTTTTAATCAAACCGAAAACAAGAAGCTTTAATCTTTCAACCTTATTTTAAAAAAAAGGCAGTCAATCCTAAATTATTCCTCTCTCAACAGCCAAGAGGCTGATCAAGCATCATTTACAGAGGAAGACGGCTTAGGAAAATGCCTCTGCGTATTTTCACAGGAGCCCTGATCTTTGGTTCCCCATCTCTGCCGTGTGTTTATTTCACTGTGTAATTAGTTACAACCACTCAGTTAAGAGATGTAACACTTCAAACTTTTTATGGAGTCTGTGTTCAGTTTAATCTGTCTGTACAAGTTATTACTGAGAAAGTGTTTCTGACATATACTATAACTCCATCAAGCTGTATATTACAGGAAGTACATCTTTACATCATAGGTCCCCGAGCAACATAGCTATCCCTATCTTTCAGGAAACAGCATCAAGGAACTCTGAAAAATATAGAAAGCTCATTTTCACCTTGGATGCTCACATGTAATATATAGGCTGCTATCAAATAAACACTTTTTTCTAATTCTCCCTAGTAAATGCATAGGAATTTAATATACTTTATAAATAGGCATCTAAAAGCTCTCCTCTTTTTTTTTCTCTATTTCTTTGCTGTACATGTCGTCAGAAATCCATAGCCTTTCTTTCCCTTACTAACAGGTACTCATTTCTGTTTAAGAAAAAAATCATTCCATTAAACCTATTTCTAAATGATAGTAAGTGGTACTAACAAAATAAATAATAATAGCCTTAGAAATAAATGAATATATACTTATACAGGTCAAGAAAATTGGTAGGAGTAAGTTGCCTGTTTGTTTACTAATGTTGGTTTTTCAAAAATACTCAGATTTCTTTGAGTTGGTTGACATTTGGAAGTAGTTAAAACTGGTCAGTTGTCTTCAGCAATGTTTTGCTCCCAGGCTTCCCCCCCATCACCCTCATCACATATCTTGCCAATATGCAACAGCAGAAAAATACGTTATACTGAAGTAGCCAACTTCTTGAGAATGGGCACAAGCTTAAAACATACATGCGGGGGGAGTAATCGGTGTGAGCCAAACTATGTCCTACACCCGAGCAGAAAACACGGACATGTAGAATGCCTTCATTTTTAGACTCAAAATTAAGATCAAATTAGCATACATCCCTGGAACACCAGATGGAGGATAAGACAAAAAGTGATACAGATAGGAGTTGATTTCTTGTTCCCTGTCTCTATTAAGACAACACTCCCATTTTTGCCAAATGTTCCTGGTACTAGCTATCTTTTCACCATAAACGAGATTATGTTTTAAATGGCTAAGAGTATATTACAGGTATGCTCAAATGAGTGATCCCCAAATCACAAAGATATGGGTTTTCTAAAGAACCAAATTAAGGAAATACTTATTATCTCTAAAGGATTAGCCATTCTGGGAGTTACCTGTTAACATTAAATATTAGCTCTCCCGCTGCATTCCAAACACCCTCCTTACTAAATTTAATTACACACAACTTTTCAAGAATTCATCTTTTATTTAAAGGGAGGTACCTCTCTATCTACAAGAAAATTAGAAAGTGTTGGTTTTCTCTAATCCATGTAAATTACAGATTTAGGACTCCACTGGGAGTCCTACATCACTGAAAGTGATGTTTACGAAAATGAAAAAGTGCTTCCTATCCACATACAAATGTTTTGTAAAATTTTTTTCCATGAAACCTAAGTGTAATTTAGCATACCACAATGCTCTGAGGATGGGTCATTGATGATGTACCATTTGTACATAGGTAACATACCTGTAAATCACTAAGTGTTAAGAGGTATGTTTTTATCTTTTTAAAAAAAAAAAAGTGACTCCCTTTCTCATTCTGTTCTGTTGTATTGTGTCCAAAAAGTTGTGTGTAATTTTTTTAAGGTCCAGGAAATGTAAAGAAATTTGTTGGAATATCTGAATTTCTGTAAAAAAATTAAAATAAAAATAAGATTTTGTTATTTAAAAGAGGGCTTGGTGATGTGGCAGACATTCGGTGCATTCAGTGTCTTTGTCCAGTGAGCCAGTGACAGCGTGACGATTTGATCAAAATAGCTATATTCAGAAAATCTCTTTTGTAGGGGCGCCTGGGTGGTTCCGTTGGTAAAGCGTCTGACTCTTGATTTCGGCTCAGGTTGTGATCTCGGGGTCGGGAGATCCAGCCCTGCGTCGGGCTCCACACTGAGTGTGGACGCTGCTTAAGATTCTCTCGCCTCCTCTCTCTCTCTCTGACCCTCCCCCCCCACTCCGTGTGCACACACCCGTGCGCACGCTCTCTCTCTTTCTAACAGCAACAAAACAAAAAGAAAAAAAGAAAATCTCCTTTCTGTCAGATTCCATAATGTCCACCAACAGCAGACATTTATTAGGACCCTCATTTAGAAGGCATGATTAACATCCCCCAATCTCTTCTAGCCAGTATAGACATACCTCAAGCTGAATCTTCATATACTCAGAATGAAATCAGTAAGCAAATAGCCGGACTGTTCAAGTAAAACTTGACCTGAAATACTCACTTAATTTCTCAATCTCCACTTGGCAAATTGAAAATAGCCACCTGCTCCTCAGACATGAGCAAGCCTTTTCCAAAGGTTCATATTCAGTGCGTGCTGTCCAGATGGGTTCCAGTGCCCCCTCTGTCACTTACTAGAGGATTCTGAACACCTCTCAGCCTCAGTGTCCTTATCCATAAAATGGACACAAATAATAATACTGGCCCCACAGTGTTGTGAGGACATACATTAAATCAGAGCATTGTTATGCCTGACTGGTAAGAGATATTCAGTGAATGTTAATTCCTTGCCCTCCTACTACATGCAAGACATTGAAGGAAGAAAAGAAACATAAAATACAGCGGCTTGCAAAACACTGAGGCTAATTAGAGTAACATAAGCAGGGATTGAAAAATTAGATGCCTAGAGCGGCCAGGTAGATAAGTAAACTGACAAAGCAAAACAAGCTGGGTTAGGGAGATAATAGGAAGTAATGGGCACTTCGGAGCACGAGAAAGCCCAGGTCCCGTCTAAAGAGAATAAATAGCCAATACTCAGTTCTAGTCATTCAACAAACATGTGCTGAGTCCCTACTCTGTGCCAGGAACTGTTCTAAATCCTGAGAAGATAGTGGTAAACTAGACAATCAAGGTCCCTGCTCTTAGAAGTCTTAGGTTCTAGTAGGAAAAGAGACCATCAGCCCAGAAATGTCAGCTAAGAATAGATGCCCTCGAGAGAATGCAAACATGATGATGTGAGAGACATGGAGAGGCTGATCGGGGAAGGCAGCTATGAAAAGGTGGCATTTAAAGTGAGATCTGGGGGCGCCTGGGTGGCTCAGTCGTTAAGCATCTGCCATCAGCTCAGGTCATGATCTCAGGGTCCTGGGATCGAGCCCCGCATCGGGATCCCCGCTCAGTGGGAAGCCTGCTTCTCCCTCTCCCACTCCCCCTGCTTGTGTTCCCTCTCTCACTGTGTCTCTCTCTGTCAAATAAATAAATTAAAAATCTTTAAAAAATAAAAATAAATTTAAAAAAATAAAGTGAGATCTGGGGGCACCTGGGTGGCACAATCAGTTGAGTGGCCAACTCTTGATTTTGGCTCAGGTCATGATCTTGGGGTCATGGGATCGAGCCCCATGTCAGGCTCTGCGCTGGGTGTGGTGTCTGCTTGAGATTCTCTTCCTCTGCCCCTCCCCCAGCTCGCTAAATAAATAAATAAATAAATAAATAAATAAATAAAGTGAGATGGGAATAAGAACGAGCCAGCCCTGTGAAGAAAGGGGGAAGATCCCATGCCACACACGGGGAGACACAAGTGTAGAGGTTCTAAGGCAGGATTAAGGTCACTGCCCTTGAGGAGCCGCCAGGCAGCAGAGGCGGGTGACTGGAGCTGAGCCCGGAATGAGGTAGGCCGGGATGGTTGGCACTGTTGTCGAGTAGGAGGCAAAGCCACTGGAGTGTCGTAAGAAAGTAAGAGAAATCCCAAAGGCATTAAAAAAGAAGAGTAAACTGAAAACTGAGCGGGAAGTGTAAGCAAATGCAGAAACTGGGATCGCCAGTACACAAATGCATATATCAGAGCAGGGAGTGGGAGGCTGAGCCTTGGGCCACTGGAAGTGGATTAGCTGAATTTGAGAGTCCCCACCATAAAGCAGGACACTTGAAAAAGGCTGCAACCTTCAGACAAGGGCAGCACGGGAAAAATGTTCATGCTAGCAAACAAAAGTCCTGTCAAGAATTCCATCTCCAGGGGTGCCTGCTCAGTCATTAAGCGTCTGCCTTTGGCTCAGATCATGAACCCAGGGTCCTGGGATCGAGCCCCGCATCGAGCTCCCTGCTCAGCGGGAAGCCTGCTTCTCCCTCTCCTGCTCCCCCTGCTTGTGTTCCCTCTCTCGCTGTGTCTCTCTCTGTCAAATAAATAAGTAAAATCTTAAAAAAAAAAAAAAGAATTCCATCTCCACATTAGCTCTAGATGGAGTTGGCAGGGGAAGGGGGGGAGAAAGAAAAAGAAGAATAGTTACCCTCTGAAATGTTTAACCCATGTATATGCACCCCCGCCCCCCCGGTCTGGAATTCAATCTTACACTCTCTATATGCTCAAAGAAACTTCAAACCAAGAAATTAAAGAATTTGCCAGAGCCCTGGTAGCTGGCAAATTCAAATATACGTCTTTTCGGAAGGAAAGCATCTTTATAACAAAGATCTCACCAATTCAGCTCCACAAAGTATGTATCCACAATATTTTATTACTACGCATACAAATAAACCATGAGAGAGAATCAGCAGAAATCATGAACAACAGACTTATTGCCCCATAGATTTTAGATACTGCAATTACCACACATGGAATATAAAATAACCATGTTTTATATGTAAAAGAAATAAAGATGGTATCTAAAACATAAACAATATAAAGAAGCCAGTAGATATAATCACTTAGACTTGAAGAAAAAGAAAAAAAAAATTCTTAGAATTGAAAAATATAATCATTGAAATTTAAAATATGATGTATCAATTAAATATAAATTAGGTATAACTAGAGAGAGAACTTGTCAACTAGAAGACAGATCTAAAGAAATTACCTAGAATGAAATACAGAAAGCCAAGAGATTGGAATATGAAAAGCGGTTCAGCAATGGCGAAGATAAATATGTCTAATCAGAGTTCCAGTAGGAGAAATAGAATAAGCGAAAGACAATATTTGAATAGAAATTGGCTGAAATGTTTCCATAAATGATGAAAGGTATGAATCCACACATAGAGGAAGCACAATAGTAATCACACAAGATAAATAAAAAGTAAATTCAAACATGACAGTAAAGTGTAGACCAAAGAAAGAGGAAGTACCATGAAAGTAACCAAAGAGAAATGGCATACCACCTACAAAGGAATCATTTCTAAACTGATCATAAATACCAGAGACATTAGCATATATATCCAAAGTGCCAAAGTAAAATAACTCTCGGTCTAAAATTGTGTTTCAGGGGCGCCTGAGTGGCTCAGTTGGTTAAGCGACTGCCTTCGGCTCAGGTCATGATCCTGGAGTCCCGGGATCGAGTCCCGCATCGGGCTCCCTGCTCGGCGGGGAGTCTGCTTCTCCCTCTGACTCTCCTCCCTCTCATGCTCTCTGTCTCTCATTCTCTCTCTCTCAAATAAATAAATAAAATCTTTAAAAAAATAAAAATAAAAAAAATAAAATAAAATTGTGTTTCAGCAAAACTTTTCTAAGACCAAAAGTGAAATACAGTCATCTTGAGATGAACAAAGCTAAAGGGATTACCAGCAACAAAGCTACACAGAAGGAATTTCTGAAAATGAACTGAGAAGTAAGGTTCAAGATGCAAAAAAGAATAGAGAGCGAAGAATTTGGTACCTATGTGGGTATATCTAAACAAGCATTGTACAAAATAATAATAAAACATCGAATTTACAGAATTTAAAAAAAAAAGACAACTAAGATACTGGATAACAATACCATGTCAAGTGAGATGAGATGACCAGAGTTTAAGGCATTTATGTTAATTGGAAAGAGAGTTAAGATACAGGTTAATAATAGTAATCACTAGCAACTGTTTATTTATAATGTGCCAGGTATATGTACCAATTCATTTAACCCTCATAACAACCTTATGAGTTAGATGCTATTGTTATCCTCAGCTCACAGATGGTTTAAATAATTTACCCGAGGTCACACAGCTAGTAAGCAAAGGCATGGAATTGTGGCTGCAATTCATCCATCCATCCATCCATCCTTTGGAGCGGGTGAAGCGCACTTCCGGTGGAGGCTGGGGAGCCGAGCCAGAGCCCTGGCCAGTGGCCTGACTGTTGTTGCTGCAGGATTTGCAGGCCATTATGTTCTGCCAGCCAGGAACCATATGGAGCCCCAAGCAAAATAAGTTTTTCAAAGTCTACCAAAATCTGCCTTCCATGCTGGCTACTATGTAGGCGGGTTTGCACCCAAAATGACAAAACGAGAAGCAGCATTATTACTAGGTATAAGCCCTCCTGCCAATAAAGGAAAAATAAGAGATGCTCATCGATGAAGTATGCTTTAAATCACCCAGACAAGGGAGGAGCTCCTTATACAGCAGCCAAAATCCATAAAGCTAAAGATTTATTAGAAGGTCAAGCTAAAAAATGAAGTAAGTGTGTGATGAATCTTAAGTTCTTGTTAGTTTATGTATACGAGTGCCAGCTTTTTATAATAAAATGCCTCAAAGCTACAAAAAGAAAAGTGTAGGAAAAGAACAAATAAAAAGCACAATGTAAGGGGCGCCTGGATGGCTCGATCGGTTAAGCATCTGCCCTCAGCTCAGGTCATGATCCCAGGGTCCTGGGATCCAGCCCCGCATCGGGCTCCCCGCTCAGTGGGAGTCAGCTTCTCCCTCTCCCTCCACAGCATCCCCTGCTCGTGCTCTCTCGCTCTCTCTCTTGCTCTTTCTCTCAAATAAATAAAAAGTAAAATCTTTAAAAAAACACAATGTAAGATCGAAGAAATAAAACCAAATCAGACAACAAAATAAATAAAAGTAGATTAAGTTTGTCAGTTAAAAGAAATCGTGACATTGGATTTTTACCCATCGGTAGGCTTCTTATACATATAGGGGCACCTGGGTGGCTCAGTTGGTTAAACAATCCGACTCTTGATTTCAGCTCAGGGCAGGATCTCAGGGTCCTGGGATGGAGCCCTGAGTCAGGCTCTGCACTCAGCAGGGGTCTGCTTGGGGACTCTCTC
Source organism: Halichoerus grypus (assembly GCF_964656455.1). Classification (NCBI taxonomy): domain Eukaryota; kingdom Metazoa; phylum Chordata; class Mammalia; order Carnivora; family Phocidae; genus Halichoerus; species Halichoerus grypus. The sequence goes on along the minus strand of NC_135723.1, from coordinate 20,544,483 downwards.
TCTCTCCCTCTGCACCCCCATGCGTGCACGCTCTCTCTCTCTCTCTCAAATGAATAAATAAATCTTTTTTAAAAACAGAGACATATAAAACATGAGGACACAGAAAAAATGAAAATAAAAGGATAGAAAAATATATAGTAGGCAAATACTAATCAAAAGAAAGCTACATTAATAGCAGACCAAAAAATAATGAAAAATATTTTCAGCAATCAAAACAATCCTTATGCAATAATGAGAGTTTCAACTCACCCACAAAATATTAAAATTCTTAACTTGTATGCATTTAATAGGATAGCTTCAAAATATGCATAGCAAAAATGAAAGCATTACAAGGAGAAAGAGATAAATCCACTATCATAATGGGAGATTTTAACAAATTTTTTGCAAATTGTTAATTGATCAAAAAGACAAAAATATTTAGTAAGCATAAAGAAGATTTGAATAATTCAATTATAAGCTTAATTTAATGGCATGTAAAAATGTCACACTGGTACCTGAAAAATAATAAAACTGCTACATATCAAATCTTATTTTAATATCACTCCTATTAAAGTCTGTGTACCTTATGTGTTATACCTCAATTTTTTTAAAGTTTTTTTTTTTATTTATTCATTTGAGACACAGATACAGAGAGAGAGAGAGCATGAGCAGGGGGAGAGGCAGAGGGAGAGGGAGAGGGAGAAGCAGGCTTCCCACTGAACAGGGAGCCCGATGTGGGGCTCGATCCCAGGACCCTGGGATCATGACCTGAGCCGAAGGCAGACTGAGCCACCCAGGCGCCCCCCACAACTCATTTTGAGGGCAGTTTGAAAAAGGAAAACTCTAGGCCAACCTGTATCCTAATACATCATAATGAAATATTTTTAGGCAAGTCACCACATTAAGAGGGTAAAAGATAAAAACCATATGATTGACTGATAAATGCAAAAAAAAAATCATTTGGTAAAACTTAAAATCATCTATAATAGCAAGAATTTTTACAAAACTAGGAATAAAGACAATTTTCCTAAGAAACCATTTCTACCAAACAATATACTTTTACCTGTAATTGTGACATGTTAAAAGTAGTCCCTTTAAAATAAAGAACAAGACAAATAAGCTCACCATCAGTACGTCTGTCATCATTATATTAATAAAGCCAACACAGTAAAACAAGAAACAGAAATAAAAGTTTAAGAATTTGAAGAGAAAAACAAAACTGACACCATTTTATGATTATAATTGCTCTCATATTAAGCCGATAAGAACAGATACTATGCTTGATCTTAGCCAAAGACCAAAAAGCCCTTATAAAAAACAAGCAAACCAAAACTACAGGTAAAAATTATTAGAATCTGTAAGAAATTAACAAGATGGTTAGATTTAAGATCAATGTATTAAAGTTGCATTTCTCCAGCACAGCAGCAAGCAATTAGAAAACAATTTATTTTTTTAAACATAACTTCAAAAAAATATCTTTAATGATAACAACAAAAATCACGGTACCCAGGAATACATCTGGCAAAATATGTATGAAAATTTTATGGCGAAAACTAGAAAATTTCATGAAATACTTGAAAGATCTTTAAAAATGTAGAAATATACTATATTTGCTGATAGGAAAATGCAATATGATTAAGATCAGAGTCTCCTCTGAGGGGCGCCTGGGTGGCTCAGTTGTTAAGCGTCTGCCTTCGGCTCAGGTCATGATCTCAGGGTCCTGGGATCGAGCCCCGTGTCGGGCTCCCTGCTCAGCAGGAGGCCTGCTTCTCCCTCTCCCCCGCCCCCTGCTTGTGTTCCCTCTCTCGCTGGGTCTCTCTCTGTCAAATAAATAAATAAAACCTTTTTAAAAATTTTTTTAAAAATTAAGAAGATAAGATCAGATTCTCCTCAAATTGTACAATGAAATGCCCACCAAAAATTTCATCAGGGCTTTCTGAGGAACTTGACTAGGTGATTCTAAATTTTTGTGAAGACACAGGGCGCCTGGCTGGCTCAGTCAGTACAGCATGAGACTCTTTTTTTTTTTTTTAAGATTTTATTTATTTATTCATGAGAGACAGAGAGAGAGAGAGGCAGAGGGAGAAGCAGGCTCCCCGCGGAGCAGGAAGCCCAATGCGGGACTCGATCCCAGGACCCTGGGATCATGACCTGAGCCGAAGGCAGACGCTTAACCGACTGAGCCACCCAGGCATCCCCAGCATGAGACTCTTGATCTCAGGCTAGTGAGTTCAAGCCCCACATTGGCCATGGAGCCTACTTAATATATATATATATATTATGATGTCAAGATGTCAAGAATAGCCACGCTGCTCCTGAAAAAGAACAAGGTAGAAAGACTTGCTCAATCAGATATTGATTTATTATATAACTATAATAATTGAGGGGTGTCTGGGGTGGTTCGGTCAGTTAAGTGTCTCCCTTCCACTCAGGTCATGATCCCGGGGTCCTGGGATCGGGCCCTGAGTCAGGCTCCTTGTTCAGTGGGGAGTCTGCTTCTCCTTCTCCTCTCCCTCTGCTGCTCCCCCCTGCTTGTGCTCTCTCTCTTATCTCTCTCAAATAAATAAATAATTTTTTTAAAAAACTACAGTAATTGAGATAGACCAACCAATGAAGCAAAATAGAAAGGCTAGAAGTATCTAAATGCATTTTTGGGGGGCGCCTGGGTGGCTCAGTCATTAAGCATCTGCCTTCGGCTCAGGTCATGATCCCGGGGTCCTGGGATCGAGTCCCATGTTGGGCTCCCTGCTCCGCAGGAAGCCTGCTTCTCCCTCTCCCACTCCCACTGCTTGTGTTCCTGCTCTTGTTGTCTCTGTCTCTGTCAAATAAATAAATAAAATCTTTAAAAATAAAAAATAAATGCATTTTTTTGAAAATTGAAATAAGAAATGGCATGATGGATCAGTTGAAAAAGTATGTGCTAGTCAGTAAATGGTGCTGGAACATTTGGTTGTTGTGGGGAGATAATTCTACATGAGAGTGGTGTTTCTGCACATCTTGTGAGCAGAGACACTAACTGCCTTTATTCCAGGTTGTCCTTTCAAGACTCTTTGTGTAGCAAACAGCCTGGGAAGATAGAGACAGGGCCTCCTTCTAGAGCAAAGAGTAGGTTTGTTTATCGTTCCGTAATAAAGACAAAGTCAGCCTGGCTCACTGCCCATTATAAAAGATTCAGGGTCACTGAGGCTCAGGGTTCCTCTTCTGTAATAAACCCATTACAAGTATCACCGAGCCCTCTTCTTATGGCCTTCTGGGAATGCGGCAAAGGGAACCACCGCCGGCAAGCTGCTTGCCTAGTTGAGGACGATGAAGTCCTTTGTCTCTGACCGGGAGTCTCGTATATTCTGCCGACATCCAGAGATTGGGGCAGGCCAGCTTCTTAGTCTGCCAGTAGGATTAAGATCACAGTGCTTCAGTTATCCACTTGAGAAAAAAAAGGAAATGAGACATCTGACTCACATTGTACACAAAAATCTACTCCAGATGAATTAAGGACTTAATTGTGAAAGGCAAAAATTTAATTTTTGGAAGAAAATATGGATAATCTCAGAAAGGGGAAGGATTTATTGAATAAAAAACAAAAATCATAAAGGAAATCATTGATAAATTCAAGTAGACTGAAATAAAAGACTTCTGTTCAACAAAATATTCCATAAAGAAAACTAAAAACCACAAATTAGGAGACGATGTTTATTAAATACATTACTAATAAAGGTTAACAATACGGAATATATAGAGAACTCTTAAAAATCAATTTCCTGGGGCAGCTGGGTGGATCTGTCGGTTAAGTGGCTGACTCTTGATTTTGGCTCAGGTCATGATCTCAGGGCCCGGGGATTGGCCTGCGCATCGGGCAGGCTCTGTGCTCAGCAGGGAGTCTGCTTTAGGATTCTCTCTCTCCCTCTGCCCCTCCGCCCACTTGCTCTCTCTGTCTCTAAAATAAATAAATTTTTTTTAAAAAATCAATTTCCTAAAAGTCAAAAAAAAAAAAAAAGGAAAAATGACAAAAGGTATGTACAGGAATTTAACAAAAAAGAAAGCATGGGGGCGTCTGGCTGGCTCAATCGGAAAAGTGGGTGTAGAAAGTACTTAAAAATAAAATCTTTAAACACACACACACACACACAAATGGCAAACAACTGACAAGATATTCAACTGGTAATCAAAAAATGCAAATTAATTTCAAGTGATAATATTCATTTTACTGCCATAAATTACAAATCTGACTGTACTAAGCATTAGCACGGCTGTGCAAAGCGGGGTGTCTTATACTATTGGTGAGAGTAAAATCTGGTATAATCACTTTGAAAAACAACTTGGCATTGTCTTGCAAAATTGAACATTATTGTTTTTTGTTTGGCTTTTTTTTAACATTTTTTCTTTTCCTTTTGTTTTTTAAATAGGTAATACCTTTCTTTCTTTCTTTCTTTCTTTCGAGTAATCTCTGTGCCCAATGTGGGGCTTGAACTCACAACCCAAAGAACAAGAGTCATGTGCTCTATCACCTGAGCCAGCCAAGCACCCCAAAACTGAACATTTGTCTACACTAAATTCATCAATTGTATTCCTAGCTTTATATGCTGGAGAAATTATTGTACAGAAACACCAAAAAAAAAACACTCATCAATAGAGAATAGATAAATTGGGGACTGTTCAAATTTTATTTTTCAGTTAATTAATATTACTATAAGCATGGAAATGAATAAACCAAACTCATAAACCTCTACATAAATGATGAGATTAGATTAGATATATAATGCTGAGTGGGGAAAAAACAACTTGCAGCAGATACACTATGGCTCCATTTTTATAAATCGCAAAAACAAGCAAAACTAAATTATATATTGTTTAGAGAGAAATGCGTATGTGGTAAAACTATAAAGATACAAGCATAGGAATGATAAAAACAAATCTCAAGATTGTGGTTACTGGGGCGCCTGGCTGGTTCTATAGGTAGAGCGTGCAACTCTTGATCTCAGGGTTGTGAGTTCAAGCCCCACACTGGATGTAAAGTTTACTTAAAAAAAAAAAAAAAAAAAAAAAAACCCTGAAACAAATAATACATTATATGTTAATAAAAAAATTTTTTAAAAAAGAGGATGGAGAGCAGAGTCAGGGAGACAGGAGGGAAGGTGCTGGCTGAAACCAGAACAGAGCTGGTGTTGCAGACTGGATTTCCTGGGAAGCCAACTGGGAAAGATCAGGGTGAAAGCAGCCTCTCAACCTCAGCACCTGTGAAAGGGAGGCAGCAGGGTGGGCAGGAGCAGGCGGGCTGGGATGAGGGAGGCAGCCTCACGGAGGCCTCGGCTGACCCACGGGGAGCACAGATGCTGGGATGGTTTTGCAGGGCTGTCCTGCGGTACATGAGGGGCTTGGGCCACAAGCATCCGTCACTTTACGTGGGTTGCTTGGCCCCAAGGAGGGGGTGTGACCTCAGGTGTGGTGGCTGTCTTCAGCTGAGGACAGTTTCCAGAGAGGGCAGAGGGCTGTGAGGTTCTAGCCACCCAGCAGCTGTGGGAATGAGGCCTGGTTCTGAGGAGGGCCCTGGGGGCACTTCACGGCATCTACGACAGACAGGTGTCTTTAGAATACGACACCTGTTGGTGGGTTGAATGTGGAAGATGAAGAAAGAGAGCTACTGATTTTTTACTCTGAAAAGGGATGTTGGTTCCTGAGGTAGGAAGAAGAGGAGGAGGGGGAAGAGGTTAGAGAGATGGAAATCCAAAATTATTATGGGAAGACTGCTGAGGGGGGTGGAGGCGACAATGAGGTTGGGTGGGCTGACAGGATAACAGCAATGATAGCCGGTATTTGGACAGCACCATATAGCTTACAAGTGCTTCATGTCCATTCATGGCCATTTTGCCCTCACAACACCCCTGTGAGGTATTATCATGCCCATTTAACAAATGAGCAATCTGAGGCTCAGAGAGGCTAAATGATGTGCCCATAAGATCACAGAGGATTGGGCGCCTGGCTGGCTCAGTCAGAGAAGCGTGCGACTTGATCTCAGGGTTGTGAGTTCAAGTCCCACGTTGGGTGAGGAGATTATTTAAAATAAATATTAAAAAAAAAAAAAAAGATCACAGAACATGGTCTTGACCACAGATGTCCTCACTCCTTATTTTGATAAAAGCTTTCAGATACACTTTGGTTCTTACTGGTCTGTGGGCAGGAGGTAGCCTGCGTTTGCCTTTCAAAAGTCATGTCCTGAAACTTCAGTTTTTGGACGGATTAGCTGGATTTCATTTCTTCCATGCTGCTTCCCTGTGATCCTTCTAGAAGAGACTAATAATTTGCATATGATAGCTACAAAGAAAAAAAGAATGCATTCCTAAGTCAGTTTTTCATTTTGAGAACATTTAGCATCCAGGCACAAATGTACTGCCTTCTCTAAAATAAAACGTTAATTCTTCTTTTTTATTTTATTTTATTATGTTAATCACCATACATTACATCATTAGTTTTTGATGTAGTGTTCCATGATTCATTGTTTGCGTATAACACCCAGTGCTCCATGCAGAACGTGCCCTCTTTGATACCCATCACCGGGCTAACCCATCCCCCCACCCCCCTCCCCTCTAGAACCCTCAGTTTGTTTCTCAGAGTCCATAGTCTCTCATGGTTTGTCTCCCCCTCTGATTTTTACCCCCTTCATTTTCCCCTTCCTACTCTCTTCTTTTTTTTTTTTTTGTTTTAACATATAATGTATTATTTGTTTCAGAGGTACAGGTCTGTGATTAAACAGTCTTACACACTTCACAGCGCTCACCATAGCACATACCCTCCCCAATGTCTATCACCCAGCCACCCCATCCCTCCCACCCCACCCCCCACTCCAGCAACCCTCAGTTTGTTTCCTGAGATTAAGAATTCCTCCTATCGGGGCGCCTGGGTGGCTCAGTCATTAAGCGTCTGCCTTCGGCTCAGATCAGGATCCCAGGGTCCTGGGATCGACCCCCGCATCAGGCTCCCTGCTCCGCGGGAAGCCTGCTTCTCCCTCTCCCACTCCCCCTGCTTGTGTTCCCTCTCTCGCTGTGTCTCTCTCTGTCAAATAAATAAATAAATAAAATCTTAAAAAAAAAAAAAAGAATTCCTCCTATCAGTGAGATCATATGATACTTGTCTTTCTCTGATTGACTTACTTCGCTTAGCATAACACCCTCTAGCTCCATCCATATCGTTGCAAATGGCAAGATTTCATTTTTTTGATGGCTGCATAATATTCCATTGTATATATATACCACCTTCTTTATCCATTCATCTGTCGATGGACATCTTGGCTCTTTCCATAGTTTGGCTATTGTGGACATTGCTGCTATAAACACTGAGGTGCACGTACCCCTTCGGATCCCTACATTTGTATCTTTGGGGTAAATACTCAGTCATGCAATGGCTGGGTTGTAGGGTAGCTCTATTTTCAACTTTTTGAGGAACCTCCATACTGTTTTCCAGAGTGGCTGCACCAGCTTGCATTCCCACCAACAGTGTAGGAGGGTTCCCCTTTCTCCGCATCCCCGCCAACATCTGTCATTTCCTGACTTGTTAATTTTAGCCATTCTGACTGGTGTGAGGTTTCATTGAGATTTTGATTTGGCTTTCCCTGATGCCGAGTGATGTTGAGCACTTTTTCATGTGTCTGTTGGCCATTTGGATGTCCTCTTTGCAGAAATGTCTGTTCATGTCTTCTGCCCATTTCTTGATTGGATTCTTTGTTCTTTGGGTGTTGAGTTTTATAAGTTCTTTATAGATTTTGGATACTAGCCCTTTATCTGATATGTCATTTGCAAATATCTTCTCCCATTCTGTCAGTTGTTTTTTGGTTTTGTTGACTGTTTCCTTTGTTGTGCAAAAGCTTTTTATCTTGATGAAGTCCTAATAGTTCATTTTTGCCCTTGCTTCCCTTGCTTTTGGCGATATGTCTACGAAGAAGTTGCTGTGGCTGAGGTCGAAGAGGTTGCTGCCTGTGTTCTCCTCTAGGATTTTGATGGATTCAATTCTCACATTTAGGTCTTTCATCCATTTTGAGTCTATTTTCGTGTGTGGTGTAAGGAAATGGTCCAGAATAAAACATTAATTCTCTCTCCAAGATAGGATTCCAGTTAGATCATTAAAATCCATCCTATGAGAGGTGCCTGGGTGGCTCACTCTGTTAAGCATCGACTCTTGGTTTCAGCTCAGTCATGATCTCAAGGTCCTGAGATTGAGCCCCAAATCGGGCTCTGTGCTCAGCGCTGAGTCTGCTGGAGATTTTCTCCCTCTCCCTCTGCCCCTCCCCTGCTTGCTCTCTCTCTCTCAAATAAAGAAATAAAATATTTAAAAATCAAATCAAATCCTTGAAATCCATCCTATGAGAGCCAAACCTTGGTGAACTGAGATGAGGAAATGCATTTACCTTACTTCCTGCCACTCACTCTCTTAAATAAAAAGCTGGGAATTCCCTTCTAACGGGTGAGATCTATTTCATGATCTCAACACAAGTCAATGGGCCCCGGGGCTCAGATAGCAGAACCAACCTGTGGCTCAATCCTAGTTTCCAGAATTGCTTAAATACTGGCCTTTCCTCTGGCATGAACTGAAAGGAACTTTCCCTGAGGACTAAATTGGCAACTCTCTTTGCAGTTATGGACTAAAGGCTAATTCTTGGCCAAGCCAAGATGGTGAACTGAAAGGATCCTGGAAGTATGTGGATGTGATGTTATCTTGTGGACAGTTTCCCAAGTCAAAATATTTACTTGAAATTTTAGCTTCCTCCAAAGCAGGAATTCCCAAAATTTTAGAAGCAGCTTCCTTATCAAAGCTTTTACACTTTTCAGGTCTTTTGATTTTAAAAAAAGTTCGTGATTCTTTGCTAGATGATTAAAACCCATTTAGAATTAAACACAGTTGCCCTGATCCTGTCAAAAATGATTAAGTTGCTTCCTAGAGCTTAGTTTACCGAACAGATTTAGAAAGCAGTTGATTTCTTAAATTGATTTGTACTGCCATCTAGTGGTATATTTCCATTGCAAATTTCAACGCCCTATAGTGCATTTCCGTCCGTCCAGTGGGTTACTCTTAAAAACATTGTAGAATCAAGGGTTTATGCTTGCAAATATAGACAGAACTAGCTCCTCTGTGAGCATACAAGTCCTATCATATACCTTGTAGGCTAAGAAAAAATTTTTAACATAAATATGGAGCTCCCAACAGAGATCCTCTTAAACCACAGAGGCTCCTAATGTTAACTTTTTTTTTTACTTTTATCTTTAATTTTTACAATAATTATCCCACATAAGTTGTTTCTTTCTCCTAGATAAATAAGTACAATCCTGGCTGATTAATTTAATAATCACTCCATTTGGAAAGGCAGAATTGTGTAAAGATTAAACACACGAGAACTGACATGATGCTGTCTGGGCTCAAATCCTAGCTCAGAACTTGCAATCTATGTGCCCTTGAACTAGTTATAAGACACCTGCATGCCTCAGTTTCATAATCTGTGAAACAGGGATAATCATCAAGTCTACCTCATAGAGTAGTGTAAGAGACACCACACTCAGCCCAGAAACTAGCACAAAGTAAGTGCTCAGTGGAAACACAAGGTAGCATTACATCCATAGATCGCTGGGAGCCTAATTTGCATAGCCCCTCAGGATGCTGGGATAGCAGAAGAGCCCCAGTTGTATTCCATTTGCAAATAGATCTTTAGACACAACAGGACCCGTGGTCAGGTCTCTGGATACTAGAATTACCATATGATCCAGCAATTCTAGATAAACACCTAAAGGAATTGAAAACAGAGACTCAAACAGGTAATTTGTACTCCAAAATTCACCACAGTATTATTCACAATAGCTAAAAGGTGAGAACAACCCAGATGTCCATCAGCAGATGAATGGATAAATAAAGTGAGATCTACACATACAATGAAATACTATTCAGCCTTAAAAAGGAATGAAATTCTGATATATGCTAACATACACGTGGATGAACCTTGGAAACATTACAGTCAGGGAAATAAGTCAGACACAAAAGAATAAATGTCTGATTCCACAGTATATGAGGTACCTGGAATATTCAAATTCACGGAGACAAGGAGCAGAATCGTGGTTACCTCGGGCTGGAGGATTGAGGAAGGGGGAGTTATTGTTTAAGGAATAGAGTTTCAGTTTGGGATGATGAAAAAGTTCTGGATCGGGACTAGTGGTGACGGTTGCCCAACAATGTGAATGTGTTTAATGCCACTGAAACTGTACACTTAACAATGGTGGAAATGGTAACTTTTATGTTACATGTGTTTTACCACAATAAAACAAAATAGACAGGGCCAGAGACCTGGCCACACATTCCTTGTCCCCAGGAGGGGGACATCATTACATACAAGCACTGGCCGAGCATCCCTGGTGCACCACCAGGGGACAGGGATCCTAGGATCCCAGGCAGCGGGCACCAGCACCTTAAAGGAGGCGCCACGGCCTTCTGACTCCTCCCCTCCATGCACACGCTCACGCACACATGCACACGCATGTATGCACACGCGCACGCATGCATACACACCACGTACACACACACACACACACACAGGCACACACAGGTACACAGGTATCTTTCTGTGTTACCTTTTGACTCTTGGAGGGAGGACAAAGGGGCAGCACTCTGGAATCCTGGAAAGCTACCAGGGCTTGTGTGACAGACTCTTTAACCTGGGCCCTTCTTTTCCCCTGAGACTATCTTGGCCTAGGAAACTAGAGTTATGCTTTCTTTTTTTTTAAGATTCATTTATTTATTTGAGAGAAAGAGGGAGAGACTGCGAGCAGGGGGATGGGCAGAGGGAGAGAATCTCAAGAAGACTCCTCACCAAGTGTGGAGCCCGAACTGGGGCTCGATCCCACAACCCATGAGATGATGTCCTGAGCCGGAAACCAAGAGCCTGATGCTCAACCAACTGAGCCACCCAGGCGCCCCTGGGTTATGCTTTTAAAAGTACAAAAGTGGGGCGCTTGGGTGGCTCAGTCAGTTAAGCGTCTGCCTTCAGCTCAGGTCATGATCTCAGGATCCTGGGGTCGAGCTCCCTGCTCAGTGGGGAGTCTGCTTCTCCCTCTCCTTCTGCCCCTCCCCCTGCTGTGCTCTCTTTCTCTTTCTCTCAAATAAATAAATAAAATCTTTTTTTTTTTAAGTATAAAAGTAGAAACTTTTATACTTAAAGTATAGAAAAGTAGAAAAAGAAACTGTCTGCTTGGAAAAACAGGTTTGTCCCAGCATTTTGAAAATATCTTATAATGAGGGTCACATTTTTTTAAGTGTATAACCCAGAATGTATTGGTCATCTATTTTCAGTGTATTGGGAGGATTATATGTCTACTATCTATTGCCATGTAACAAAATACCCCAAAACTTTGTGGCTTCAAACAACAATCATTATATCACCTGTCACATTCTCTGTGGGCCAGGAATTCAAGCAGGGCACAGCAAGGATGGCTTATCTCCACTCCCGGCTGCCTGGGACCTCAGCTGGCAGCTTGCAGGCTGGAGGCTGAAATCACCTGAAACCTTGTTTATTCACATGTCTGCTGATCGATGCTAACCATTGACTGAGAGTCAGCTGGAACACTCACATGTGGCCTCCTTATGTGCCCTGGGCCTCCTCCAACATGGTGGCTCAGATCAAAGGGCAAGCATCCCAAGAGAGAATCCCAGTGAAAACCTCATGCCTTTTATGAACTAGGCCTGGAAATCACACATCATCACTTTGGCCGTATTCCATGGGTTGGTAAAGTTTACAAAGATCTGCCAAAATTCCTTCCAAGTGGAGGGAACAAGATGGCCCCCAATGAACCCTGCCTCCTGGTAGTCGCAGTCTTGCATAATCTCCTCCCACATTCCACCAGGGTTGGTCTAAGTAACCAACAGCATACAGCACAAGTGACTCATAAGTCACTTCCAAAACTTGGTTTTAAAATACTGTGACTTCTGTCTTGGACTGTCGCTCTTATCACTCACAGAAGACGCAGCTGTCATGTTTTGAGGACATTCAGGAAGGGTATGGAAAGCCTACATGGTAAGGAACTGAGACCTCTAGGCAACAGCCAGCCAGGAACGGTACCCACCAGCCACCATATGAGTGAGCCGGGAAGCTCTGTGCTCCAGCCCCGGTCGAGCCTCTCAGTGACTGAGGCCCTGCTGAACAGCTTGGCTGCAATTCCAGCTATGTGCTCCTGGGTTCTTGACCCTCAGAAACCACCTGAGATAACAAATGTTTATTGTTTTAAACTGCTACCAGAAGGGGTCGTTTGTTACACAGTAATAGTATCTGTGTTACCAGCAGAAGAGCTGGAGTTTTGGAGACCAGCACAGTGCTTTAAATTCCGGCTCCACCCCTCCCTGAGCAAATAGCACCACCTCCCTGAGCCTCAGGTTTCTCAGGAGCAAAAATGGAGATAACACTTACTCTAAAGCTGCAGAAGGAGCTAAGGCAAACAGAACAGAGAATATTCCTCTTTGCAATATTTTAAAGCTAGAGTTAAGAATTCCCTCAGACTGCGGCGCCTCGGTGGCTCATTCAGTTAAGCATCCAACTCTTGATTTCGGCTCAGGTCCTGATCTCAGGGTTTTGAGATAGAGCCCTGCGTCGGGCTCCGTCCCGGGCATGGAGCCTGCTTAAGGTTCTCTCTCTCCCCCTCTCCTTCTGCCCCTCCCCCTGCTGCATGCACACACACTCTCTCTCTCTCTCTCTCTCTCTCTAAGGAAAAAAGAAGTTCCCTCATAACAAGTAGCTCTTTGACAATACTAATAGGTGATAATTGCACATCCAGCATTATAACAATAATAATAACAATAATAGTAATAATTCCTTATTTCACGCCAGGCTTCATGCTGAGCCCTTAAATTTCAGGTACAAACCTCTTGTACTATTCAGCTATATTTTTATTCTTTCTATAGATACATTAGAAAGAGTGTAGCATTAATAGTAGCACATTATTTATGCTTAAGTTTTGTTTCATAAGGGCACCCAGCTGGCTCAGTCGGTAGAGCATGCAACTCTTGACCTCAGAGTCATGAGTTTGAGACCCACATTGAATGTAGAGTTTACTTAAAAAAATAAATAGGGGCGCCTGGGTGGCTCAGTCAGTTGAGTGTCCAACTTTTGGTTTCTGCCCGGGTTGTGATCTCATGGGTTGTAGGATCCAGCCCCACATTGGGCTCTGTGCTCAGTGGGAAGTCTGCTTAAGGATTCTCTCCCTCTGGGGCACCCGGATGGCTCAGTCGTTAGGCGTCTGCCTTCAACTCAGGTCATGATCCCAGGGTCCTGGGATCCAGCCCCGCGTCGGGCCCCCCGCTGCCTGCTTTCTCCCCCTGCTTGTGTTCCCTCTCTCGCTGTGTCTCTGTCTGTCAAATAAATAAATAAAATCTTTAAAAAAAAAAAAGGATTCTCTCCCTCTGCCCTTCCCCCCACTCTCATGCTCTAGTGTGCTTTCTCTCTCTTGCTCTCTCTTTAAAATAAATAAAACTTTAAAATAAAATAAAATTTTGTTTCATAGAAATGATACTTCATTTTTTTTTAAGATTTTATTTATTTGAGAGAGAGAACAAGCGGGGGGAGGGGCAGAGGGACAGGGAGAAGCAGGCTCCCCGCTGATCAGGAAGCCCGACACAGGGCTCGATCCCAGGAATCTGCGATCATGACCTGAGCCCAAAGCAGATGCTTAACCGACTGAGCCACCCAGGCACCCCTAGAAATGATACTTTGAAAAACCCTATCTGCTTAGAGTATAAGAAAGTAGTTAAATTATTAAATAAATCACACAATGTATTCCAGCTGCTTCCCATATATATATATACACATAATCATTCAATAACCCATATATGTGAGTGTATGTGTGTGTGCTTGTGTGCGTGTGTGTGTGTGTATATATATATATATATATATTTTTTTTTTTTTTTTTTTTTAAGTAGGCTCCACACCCAACCTGGGGCTTGAACTCAGGACCCTGAGACCAAGAGTCACACAATCCATCAACTGAGCCAGCCAGGTGCCCCCATTCAATAACCCATAGACAAGTATTTATGGGGTATCCACTATACCTAAGAAACGTCCTAGGTACTGCAAGGTATGAAAAATAGTCTAATGAATTATCTTTGTCTTCAAGAAATTTACAGACTTCTTAAGGTAAAATAACATGAAAACCTAAATACTCTAAGATAACACTATAAAGGAAGTTGCAAGTAAGTGAATAACTAAATAACACAGCAAACCAGATTGGCTTTGAAGGTATCTAGACCTTAATCTCAGATTCGCTGTTTTCTAGCTTTGTGGATTTAGGATTTAGGCAAAATTACTTACCTGTCTGCCTCAATTTCTTCATCTGTACAATTGGGCTAATAAGGTATTTCTTAATGAGATGTCTCACAGGGTTGTTGTAAGGACCAAAATATATATATCATATATAATTATTACATATATGATATATATATATATATATATATAGTGTCTGATATAGGAGGAATGCTCCATTTCTAATATACAGATGATAGGCTATTAAGAAGAAAGAAATATTGGGGTGCCTGGGTGGCTCAGTCGTTAAGTGTCTGCCTTCAGCTCAGGTCATGATCTCAGGGTCCTGGGATTGAGCCCCGCATCAGGCTCCCTGCTCAGTGGGAAGCCTGCTTCTCCCTCTCCCACTCCCCCTGCTTGTGTTCCCTTTCCCGCTGTCTCTCTCTGTCAAATAAATAAAATCTTTAAAAAAAAAAAAGAAGAAAGAAATAAACCAGGCTGGAATATGGAATGTGCTGGGAGATACAGAGAAAGTGGTTCTTGATTTGGCCTTAAGACCAAGCCAGCTTTATTTATTTATTTATTTTTGAAGATTTTATTTATTTATTTGACAGACAGAGAGAAAAAAACAGAAGCAGGGGGAGTGGGAGAGGGAGAAGCAGGCTCCCCGCTGAGCAGGGAGCCCCATGCAGGGCTCCATCTCAGGACCCCGGGATCATGACCTGAGCCAAAGGCAGCCGCTCAACCGACTGAGCCACCTGGGCGCCCCAAGCCATCACGTTCTGAGCATATGCAGGAATTGGAAGGACAGCCTTGACATCTCCCTGCCACCAGGACACTGCCACCAATAACGATTCCACTCTCTTTAATAAGGCATAATAGAACAGATCCTAATAATGGCTGACCTCGTGTGGTGCTAACGGCTTTGTGTGGATTAGCCCACTTAGTCCTCACAACAATACTATGAGGTAGTAATATAGTTACCAACCCATTCTACAGAGAAAAAACTGAAGTTCAGAATTTAAATAATGTGCCCAAGGTCTTGTGGTTACTGAGCAGCAAAGCTGGGTCTGAACCCCACCCCCACCCTCAGTCTCACTCCAGACCCTGGACTCTTAACTGCTGTGTTAAGCTTTTCACTGGTTAATCAGTGACGCGTTGTTCATTCTACTTAACATTTTCCCCACAACCTAGCCAAATCTCAAGACAACTGAACAGAAATCTCTTAGGGAAGGTAAAGTAATTTTAAATTAGCTCAAGTTAATATTAAACCAACAAAACATTATCTGAATATGTCCCAAAGTAATGATTCTTAACCTTTAAGGGTCCCTGACCTTGAAAATCTTACAATTGAGGACCCTCTTCCTAGAAAGATGTACATATATACACAAATATAAAGTGTGCATAGAATTTCAGGGATTTCCCAGAGCCCAGGGAGGAACCCTAAGTTAACACCTCTTGACCTCACAATTTCCAGAGGAGATAAAGCCCCTCCGGAGTGCACATGGTCTGGGTGTGGGGGGGATTTCACATCCACGTCCCAGTGACCTCATTAGTAGAGATAATCAAGGGGCAGGAAGCCACTCTGCCTACATACATATTCAAATCACAAACTTTCTCTTCAACCACATACATTTTATTGAATAAGGATCTGAGTTCTTGGCAAGCCTCCTGGTATGGGGCTGCTGATGCTTCTGTTCTGTGAGTGTACGGGGAGTGGGCTGTGGGTTGGGCCTTCTGGAGGAAGCCTGTGTGGCCAGATGGTGTTGCTGCTGCCCCCCATAACCGACAGGTGCCACTGGCAGCCAAGGGACCAAGAAAAAGCCAGACTCAACCCATCTCCAGTCCCGTCCTCGAACAGCCCGGCCCCTTGGGTCAGAAGCCAAGTCAAAAGCATAATAAATTGTTTCTCTCCCCCAACTCTGAGTTTAGCAGTAGTGTCTTTCTCCTCTAACTTTCTTCTGCGCTAGGAACAAAACACAGACAATATGGTATAACATTAAAGAATGAGCTTAGCTAAGGGATAGATATAGGTTCACATCCTAGCTTTACCACCTACTCAGGCTAGTTACTTAGCACCTCTGAACCTCTGGTTTTCTAGCCTAGAAAAGGTAGCCACTCATGTTTAGAGTCCAGAATTGTTCAGAGGATTAAATAACAATACACTTAAGTTCCAGGCACATAATAAGCACTTAATAAGCAGCCGCTAAAATCGGACCTCATGGTGTGTCTGGCTATCAAATTTCCACTGAGATTAGTAGCCTCCTTAGATGGGTGTGTTTAAGTCCTTGAAAATCAAGAGCTATTGTAATCTCCAGGAAATATAAATGATCCATAAATCCTAAATCCTATAGGTCAGAAGCCATAACCGCTTCCTTCAATTTCTCACTGTTCCCGGCACAGAGCTTGGTGGACAATTAAATGTTGGCAAGTACATGCGGGCCAGAAGTTACTCTCGGAGAGCCAGGATCATCTTAGGAAATGAACAAGTGGAGCAGACTTCCTGTTCACTGTCAGAAGACAGGGTCAGTGTTAAATCATGACTACACTGAAGAGTGCTCTGTGCAGGGGAGAGGCTTGGTCTTCTGAAGTTTTCTTCAATCCTTTGGTTCCCTGAAAGGAGTTGGCTGCAAAGTACCTTTGGAGGAGCTCTTCATCTCTTAACTTGGAGGTAAAGGAAAGGCCTTGGGGAAATCAGTTGGATTTATTTATATCCTGTATCTTTAAAGCAAACAAACAAAAAAGAATTTAAGGGGCACCTGGCTGGCTCAGTCAGAAGAGCATGAGACTTTTGATCTCAGGGTCATAAGTTCCAGCCCCACACTGGGGGTAGAAATTAATAAAAATAATAATAAACTTTTAAAAATTTGAAGAGGATTTACAGTGAAAGATACAATAGACTTAACAAAATAGAACCCAGGATTAAAGAAAAAAGGAGAAGCAGATGTGATGCCCCCAAAACGTACCACAGTTATAAATCTGACTCTACGTTTCTTGAATAAAAAGAGAGACAATAAGTTTCCTGGCTCTCATCAGAAAAAAAAAAAAATGCCAGGGCGCCTGGCTGGCTTGATGGGAAGAGTGTGTGGCTCTTGCCCTCGGGGTCATGAGTTCGAGCCTCATGATGAGTGTAGAGATTACTCAAATAAACTTAAAAAATTTAAAAAAAAAAAAAAAAGGAAAGAAAAGAAAATGCCAATTTGTATGGGGAGACACAACTCTTTCCTGACATTCAATGTGGGTGAAATTTTCTCGTATGGCACGTACATAAGGAACTACAGTTACACCAGGTTCTGTCTTCAACAACCGTTTTACAGTAAATAAGTGGTTTTCATGTGGCTACTTACCATAATGACCTGAAATAAAACGCCACCTCAAGGGGGATGATCAGACAACACCAGGGTGTGGAACACTCTAATGTGGCTTTGTGTCTTCAAAAAGTCAATATTGCGAAAACAAAAGGTGAGGGAACGTGTTCAAGATGAAAAGATACAGGATACTGAAGAGACAGGACCATTTCCAACGTGTGTGTCTTGGCTGGTGAAGAAATTTGAATATGGGCTCTTCGGTGATACAGGGAATTATTGGTAGGTATGATAAGGGCATTGTGGCTGTCTAAAGGATGCCCTTTTCCCCTTCATTTACTTTTGGAAATGTATCCTGAAGTTTTTTTTTTTTTTTTAAAGATTTTATTTATTCATTTGAGACACAGAGATACACGAGAGAGAGCATGAGCAGGGAGAGAGGCAGAGGGAGAGGGAGAAGCAGGCTCCCCGCTGAGCCAGGAGCCTGATGCGGGGCTCGATCCCAGGACCCTGGGATCATGACCTGAGCCGAAGGCAGACACTTAACCATCTGAGCCACCCAGGCGCCCCGATCCTGAAGTATTTAGAGGTGACTCTGAAATGGTTCCAAAAATAGACAGATACATATCAATGGAATGATATCTTACAAATTTCCCTATAAGAAGTGAGAAAAGGAAGATGCGGGGGAATATCTCAGAGGTGTGTGTACCCTACATGTGCCAGATAGAAAAGCCTGCAGGCTACCATGGGCATGCCAGACTGGGAGGAATGAAACTGTTATCGACAGAATTAAGACTCCATATGGTGAAGTCTAAAGCCCCCAGACCTCAGAATGTAACCATATTTGGAGATAGGGTAGAAAGTGAGATAATTAGGCTGGACCCTAATCTAATATGTCTGGTCTCCTTACAAGAGGAAGACATTTGGACACAGACCCGCACAGGGAATGATGTGAAGACACAGGGAGAAGACAGCCAGCGACAAGCCAAGGAGAGAGGCCTAGGACAGATCCATCCCTCATGGTCCTCAGAAGGAACCAACCCTGCCCACACCTTGATCTCAAACTTCAAGCCTCCAAAAAAAAAAAAAACAAACAAAACAAAACAAAAAAACTTCTAGCCTCCAGAACTGTGAGAAAATAATTTTTTTAAGATTTTATTTATTTATTTGAGAGAGAGTGAGCAAGAGAGAGAGAGAGAGAAGGAGCGGGGGGGGAGGGGCAGAAGGAGAGGGAGAAGCCGACTCCCAGCAGAGCAGGGAGCCTGACCCAGGCTCTATCCCAGGACCCCAAGATCATGACCTGAGCTGAAGGCAGACGCTTAACCCACTGAGCCACCCAGGCACACCTAAGAAAATAAATTTCTATTGCTTAAGCCAGCTTTAGCAAACTTAGTCACCAAAGCCCAGGGTCTTTCCCATCTACCTGCCCAGCAGTCTGGTGACTGCAGAATCCACACTGGGCAGGGCATGACAGTGAGGCCCTGTCAACCTGGCAAACAGAGTTCTGGCTCATCAGAAAGCAGTGGCCCTGTGTAGACTGGGGTGTGCCCACGCGCGCACACACACTCCCAGATCCCAGAGCACCGCCATCCAAGTCTGACACATGCTGGTCCCCTCCCTTTCCTAAGTGCTTTCTGGTCTTCTGTCTTAAAAATTAAGAAACACATCTGTGTGTGCGCGTGCATTG